>NC_134462.1:134495973-134795973 GCF_047948215.1 Lycorma delicatula | reverse complement strand
ATTCCAAAAGGTCTTTACAAATTTAAAAGGATGTACAGAAATTTATTAAGATAGCTTACAAATTCGGTTGAAGTCTCATTTCATAGAAAACACATATGTTTGTCAACCACCATTTTCTTTGATTCGATATGGTTCCATTTTTAAAGCGACATACATCCCACCTGAAGTCTATTTCATTCCAGATTGTAGCCAGCAAGTCGAATGTTACCTCTGCAGCTGCGGCGATAATTCAAAGTATTAGTTCAACAAGATCAACAGGCCTCTGCCTGCTGATCTGCATAGACCCGATCTTTAATGAAAGGCTACAAGAAAAAGCGAATTTCAAGAAAGTCTCGGACTCTAGTGAGGTGGTTTCCCTTCTTGCTGATAGTAATCGCGCCTATCTTCATCATCGTCTAAGAAATGAAGAATCATAAAATTTTGAAGCATACCCAGATAAATAATACATTAAGGGTTGCCTCTTCGAAAAATAAAGAGTGTTTGTTTGTTTAGGTCACAATATGTCAATATTGTGACATTTAGGGCTATCATGAATGTGCTGTAAAGTTTCATGAGAGTTTATGCTACCTATATTTGGTAGTTATGAGTGTTCACCTTGTCGCTTATGTGAAAAATCGACTCTTCACTAAAAATTATATCGTCTAAAAATGTATCCACACAAAACTGCAGCCGAGCTACTGTGTTGTGTTGAATTACGGTTAACTTGCGTGGCTTCAAGCGCAACAGTTACGTAATACGCGCCAACAGTCATTTGTGATGCCAGTATAATGTGACGCCCGTCGAGTTAATTTCTTCGGACTTCCTGCAAAGCTTTCTACGAGTTATCTGCTTGAGAGATGCATGGGATCCTGGTGATTTTGTATGCTTAACAGAACAACCTCTCTCGACGAAGGTTTGGAGTAAATTTTACGCCTAATAGGAGGCTCCTACCGTACTCTCTACGAAAATTATGTTGAACTGCAGGTGCCGGACTGCAAATTGTTAAATCAAAATAAATATCGAGCATGTCTGTACCAGTAAATATATTAATTTTTAACAATACTGGTGGCCGAATTAGGTACTAATGAATTAGCGAGTCAAAACTTGATGAGTTTTGCTATGAAATGAGAACTCAACCGAATCTGCGATCTAAATAAATTTTTTTAAAGTTGTGAAGTCCTTTTTGAATCACCCGGTATTAAAAATCCCACTCAACATTGATAGCAGTGGAACTAAAATATATCCTGGTATAAAACCATTAATAATAATAAAAACGAAATTTTGTTTTAAAATGAAGTTTAGAATTTTAATGTAAAAAGAAAGAGTTGAAATTAATGTGAACATCTATGGACTTCATTCTCCGTTGAAATAATAAATATAAAATAACAATAATAAAATCGACTGTTGAAAATAAACTAATCTTAAATACAAAGTGTTTACAATTATGAATAAATTCGTAGGAAATTGAACAAATCATATTATAGTGACACCATTTTTCATGTTTAACGAAATGTAAGGTTTTAAAAACTTAATAAACGTAAAATTTTATATAAAAAAAAGGAATCAATATAAATGAATTCTGCGGGATAAATAATGAAAAAAATAAATTTATATTTCAACTACAAAAGTTCATGAAATAATATGGAAATTTTGACTGAACAATAGTCGTTAGTACGTAACTTATACCTCTTGAAAAAAAAAAAATAATAAGTTTTAAACATTAGCGACACATGAAATGAATCGTTCATTTTGTGATCGGATTTAAAATAATTAACTTAAATTTTATTGAATATTCTACGGAGCATAAACTCAGTCATTTACTGAATAATTTGTTTAAATACAAGTTCGATCCCATTTTTTCGTTATATCCAATTAACGTTAATAATACAACCACTGTACTATATAATTTAATCAAGTTACGGTGACACGTATCTTTAATTAAAGATTATATAGGCTATACAAATTGAGTCAAAAGTATGGAAAAACCCCTCAACAACTTAAAACCGTACCAGATGCAATACTATAACTTTCAGGATAAGATATCGGTCAACTACTTAATTTCGGTTCTACTTTGGACGGGAAATAGAATTTCAACCCCTTCTTGGGGAGGCTCAGGGGTTGTAACGCAAATATTTTAAATGGTAACACCCTTTGTGTGATACAGGACTTTTTAAGACAAGAAGAATGGTATAAATAAAAAAAATGGTACGATATCTGCACCCAAAATGACAGCAGTGTAAATTTTTGGATTTTGAAAATTACTAAATTTAAGTTAAATACAATTAAATAAAAAGAGATTGATTTAAATTAAAATTTAATCAATTTTAATTAATATCTATTTTAAAGGTTAAATTCAAAATTTTTATTTTTTAACACAAAAAAATTTATTTTTCCAATTTAATGAGTCAACAAATAAAAATATTGAACCCCTAATCATACTGAACAACTAATCATCGAAGATCTCTTACCGTTGTTGCAAGAATGAAGCCTATTTCATTGTTGTGTAATATTCCATTTAGAATGTTTCATTATTACAATTATGAGAATTTATTGGGATCGGTCGGCTAATTGTTTAGTGTACCTTTACCGCATTTCTAAGCCAATTTTGTAATTTTTTTTGTAATTATTCTTTACTGAATTAATTTTTTTTTGTGTCACATGCTAACATTGCTTAACATATCATTTAGTAAACAGAAAAGGGACACACTTTTAATGATGAGGGGCACTGGTAATACAAGTTAGGATGTAAAATGACGATTGGGAATTTTTCAATGCAACATTTAATAATTGTAACCCTATTTCAAAAGGTACAGTGTCAAAAGAAAATCAAACGATTTGAAGAAACAAGGAGGATTAAAAATAGAAGCAAACTAGGGAGACCTAAATCTGCAACAAATAATAACAAATCTTAGAGATTATGAAAGAATTTATCGAGAATCCTCATTCTTCAACTCGAACAGCAGCATGAAAACAAAAAAAAAGCCAAAGTTCAGTGATTCGAACTTTAAAAAGTGAAAGTTTCAAACCCTCAAAATTCAATTGAGGCAGGAACTTAGAAAAAATGACTACGATCAAAGACATGAACTCTGCGAATAAAAATTTTGAATTCTTAAAAATGCCATGCATTATATTACTGTTAATTGTATGTTTATATTTATGTTACAATTTTCTGTCCACAGTTTGCAACATGTTGACCAGAAGTTAATAGAGTGGAGCTCAAAAAAGGAAAAAAAAAAGCAGAGAGCTGAAGTGATTATCAAGTTAACAAAATTAGAAAATTTCTTAACAAAGATAGATAAGGGAACTCATGAACCCAAAGACTCTACCACCATGAGTCGATCATGGGATATTCATCCTATTCCTGATACAGAACCTGGTACATCAAGTTGAACAGAATCTACTTCAACGAATAAAGAAACAAATATTAACAATTACAAAACAGAGAGTAGTACAAGCACACAAGATTTAGCATAAAAAAACAAACAGAATGATGGGCTATGAGGTGATTTAAGTAAATACTAAGTAGAAAAAGGTCCGTAAGAGTGTCAGCAATCAAATGGCTCATTTGAAAAATGAAAGAGGTTTTTGCAAACGAAGACAGGTATTGTTCATAAAACTTGTTCTATCCCAAACAGGCTAATGGTTAAAAATATAGCAGAGAATGGTTAGTATATTCGCCAGCAATTAGTCGTGTACACTCTTTTGTGTGTAAACTCTTTTCAAATTTTTTATACCATTATTATCATCAGATGAATTTTGTGATCGGCGCAAAACCTATTTAGTTCAAAGTCATGAAAAGTCTGTAGACCACAGAACAGCTTTGATAACATATCTTACAAGAAAACGTGGTTGAACAATTGACTGCCAACTAGCAGAACAGATAGATAATAAACAGCAGGACTGGAAAAATGTTCTTGAACGAGTTGTGGCAGTCATAATTACTATGGTAGATCGTAGATTACCTTTCAGAGAAGATAAGGGAATATTTATTTATCTTCAAAATAGCAATTTTCTACGATTAAGAAATAATACTGAAGATTAATAAGTACGGTATGTATATTCCATTTGCTAGTATTAGTTGAATCTTTTATTAGAGCAGCAGTCGACTGTTGCTTAGATGCAGTAAATCTTTTTGGAATTGTTGAAAAATATATAATTTATTTTCATCATTTACACAAAAATAGGCAATACTGTCTTCAAAGATGACTCAAAAGTTCCAAAGTCTTTGTCAAAGATTAGGTGGGAAGCACATTCAATGGCCACAAGTACAATACTTGATAGTTACGATGGAATAATTTTTTTATTGCATCAGCTACATATTGAAACTACAGAGAAAGGCGAGACAAGAAATCAGGCCAAAAACACTTTGCATGAAATGGAGAAGTTTGAACTCATGGAAATGTTATATTTGTAGAGTTACTTGCTGGATGAATTTGACAAGACTAGTCAATCATTGCAAGACCTCAAAATTAGAACAGATGTAGTATATAATTTTACGCTTCACTTTCGAATTTTGTTAAAGGTTCCAGGGATCTTTTTGGTCACTTTGAAGAACGAGCATAGGAAAAATTGCCTGATGTTGATTACAAGAAAATCAAACCTAGAAGAAGGCATATCAATGGCAGTGAAGATGATACTTTAGAGAACTTTGAGCCAAGAGACAAGTTCAGAATCAAAACATTTATACCTGTGATGGATGCATAAGAGTTAAGTCTGGCAGAAAGGGCTGCAATATACAATAATGCTGCAAAAAAGATTTTCATTCTTAATAAAATTAGAAGCTGCAGAAGAAGAGATTCGTGAAGGAGTTAGTGCTTTATGCCAAACATATCCGGATGATGTGGACATGAATCTTGTAGAACTATAGCATTTTCATCAATATATTAGATATTGTCAAGCCCATGGTTCACCGAAACACCATAGTCTGAAACATCAGGATCTGTATAGGGTAATATTTAACGATCCTGTTCAATCAGCATTCTCTAATGTAGAAGCAATTTTGAGATTGTTTCTTAGTATAATAGTTGCAAGTTGCTCTGGAGAAAAATCTTTTTCTCAGCTGAAGAAGATAAAAAATGAATTTACAATGATTCAAAATAACATATATTCCCTCAGTCTCATGTGCATAGAAAGTAAAACACTATGCAATTTATTATTTGATAATGTCATTAGTGACTTTGCTGTGGCAAAGGTAAGAAAGAAAATATTTTAATTTAATATTATTCCTTAATCCTTACAACATGTTTCAAGATATTAGATAATAAGCCTTTGTAAATTGTGTCTTTTAAAAGAACTTTTGTTTCTTTTTACCAGAGTTTGCATTATTAAGTTTGTTACGAATAAAAATGATTTTGAGTTAATGATTTATTATTTCACAATCAATTCTTAATTGTATTTAAATTTAACTCACCAGATATTTGAAAATCATATTTGTCACCGACATAGAATATCTGGGCTTATAAAGAGTCACATATCTCAAATAGCTTAGAGACTCATCAAGTCTACATCCATCCTGCACACACACACACACACACACACACACACACACACACCTTCTATTTTTAGTGAACGGTTGTTAGAATTTATAATTATTGATGGAAATTTTGTACACAGTGAAATATAAGGCTTTGCTTCTCAAACATATCATTCCAAACATTTTACACTTCCAAAACACTTGGTTTCAACGACATTCCTCGCCTCATTTCAGTTTTCAGGTAAGTGAAATTTTAAATGCATTTTTTCCTGGAAGATAGACTGGCCGAAGGGGTCAAATAGAATGGCCAGTGAGATCATCTTACTTGTCACCATCGAATTACTTTCTGTGAGGCCACTTAAATGTATTGTTTATCATAATAGATCTCAAGATATCGATGATTTACAGAATAGAATTTGAGAAATCAGCAAAAAATATTACTAGAATATTATTGAATAATGCTCTACCATCTTTTTACAACCGACTGGTACACTGTCAAACAAAAGGAGGAGGGCATTTTGAAGATTTATCAAAATAAAATTTAAGTAAACAAGGAAACTTTACGGTTAATTATTTTTTAAATAAATTTATTACATTTAATAAAATTTTTATAAACTTATTTATTTGCCATAACAGTTCCTTAAATTTTATCAATGTAATTTTTTCCAAAATCAAAACTTTATCCTACCCCCATTTTGGAGACAGACATTATATCAAATTTTTATTTATACCATTTTTTTATTTTAAAAAAGAGACCTTTAAAAGCATCTATCACACAAAGAACATTACTGTTTAAAATATTTGAGTTACAACCCCGGGCCAACCTCAAAGAAGGGATTGTAATTCTATTTTTCGTCAAAAGGTAAAGTAGTTGACCGATACCTTATCCTGATAGTTACAGAATTCTATCTGGAATGGTTTTAAAGTTGTTGAGGTGTTTCCACACTTTTGACTCGCTCTGTATTAAAGAAACTAGACGTCAGTTTAAGTAAAAAAAACAAGCTTTTAATCATTAATTTAAATCATTTAATTTGTATAAATTTATAAATCTTATATTTAGATTGTTTCACGAAGAAACGTAAAGCTTTCAGGACATCTACTGGTGAAAATAATGAAAAACTTTCATATAAACATAGGTCTGGAAAGACTTTGTTTTCGAGTTAAAGCTAGGGAAATATTTCGCCCGTATTTCAGCTATTCTAATAAAAAGAAGCCCTGCTGTAATTTTAGACCTAAATTAAAGAGTAAAGTTGGAGATTTCTCATGTAATTTGAACTAGAAAATAGCATAAAACAAGTCCCAGAACTGTAACTTTCGGAAGATGATTTGACTGCCGAGTTGAGTGTTGTGATATAATGCAAAAATTAGACAGAGACAAATTTTTCTAATTCAGTAATATTTACTAATGAAGCAACATTTATGTTAAATGGCCGTATGAATAAGCTAAACTGTCTGTTTTTATTTTTTGGCTTGATGATATCACCACAAAAGCTTGAAGTTTGTACGCGGGATATGTAAATGGAATTTTGTATCGTACAAAAAATGCCATGGCTGACCGATATTCAAACCAGAGATTTCCGGATGAAAGGCCGAGACGCTATCATTTGCGCCAAGGAGGCCGGCATATTGGAGCGATAATAATCCCTGATGGATGTTGGAATTTCACACAGCACCCTCAGAAAGTGAACGTTTGAGGGGCAATCGTTGGTCATTGTACTGTTCGGCCTTTTATTTTAGATGACAATCTTACAGGAGATGATTACTGTGACTTAGCCGATAGGATTTTACCAAATATCTGGGAAAATTTCGGACAAAAATTAAACAATAACGTATGCTTTCAGAAAGATGGAGCAGCAGCTCATTATTATCTACGAACACGGCAAATTTTAAACAAATAATTTCCAAATAGCCGGATAGGTCGTAGAGGAGATTTTCTTACTAGGTCCGCAGAATTGTCTACTCTGGATTAAATTTCTTGGAGTACCTGAAATATAATGTTCACAAAACAAAACCTGCAGACACTGACAAATCGAAAAGAATAATTGACGAAACTGCTTGTGTACAACCACACATGATACAAGCTGTAAACGGATATTACTTGAGGTTAGCACACTGCTAAGTTGTAAAGGGGAATTTTGAACATTTATTGTAGAACGGTTGAAATACTTTCAAAATTTATTTCCATAGTAATTTACGATCGAAAACAATTACTTAAAATTTTAAAATAATTTTGAAATGTTTAAAGGAAATGATATCAATTGATACCCGGAGGCATGCAATGCTTAATTGTGAATCCGACCACGGGTGGGGAGGATCGGTGAGATATGAGGTTTGATCGGTAGGGTGTAGGCAAACATACGCTCTCATAATAATATCTAGCGGAACCTGTTAGCGAGTCCGATACTCCACTCCAGTAAATATGGTTCCTCTGACTCATCCGATAAAAAGAATATCAGTTGATATAGCCGTCTAATTTGTTGTGGTTTTAATTATTAATTATTGTTTATTATTATCAGTATTATAGCACTGTTTAAAGTTCATTATTTTATGTATTATGAATGTAAAATGCAATAAAATTGTTCATGGATTGCGTTTTATCTCGTTTTATATTTAACACGATTTTTCCTTCGTTGCAAATTTGAATGCTTATTCAAATTAACGAAGATATTAACAGAAAAACGGGTTTCACCATTGATTTTCTTGTAAAATTTTAAATCGAAATCATGTCATATGTCACCTTCCTATTTCAAAAAAAATTAAGTTTAATTCAATATGGCGAATCCAAGATGATGGAAAAAAATTAAAAACCCACCATAACGCAGATATTTTTTAACTATGTAGAACCACATTTCTTTCTATCTCCAAATACCTCTCAGGTATGGAGTATAAAATTGATTCCATATTTAAATATTATTCGGTATTCGTATTCTGCATATTAAAATTTCCTTAAAAATATGTACAAATATAAAATTAATAAAAACTTTTATATAATTTCACGAATAAATAAACGTTTATATACATATATATTGATATAAATAAACTAAAGATGGACGAAGAAGGAGCGATATAAAATGCCGAATAGCACAAGCTAAACGAGCCTTCAGTAAGAAATATAATTTGTTTACAACAAAAATTAATTTAAATGTCAGGAAAAGATTTTTGAAAGTGTATATTTGGAGTGTCGCTTTATATGGAAGTGAAACTTGGACGATCGGAGTATCTGAGAAGAAAAGATTAGAAGCTTTTGAAATGCGGTGCTATAGGAGAATGTTAAAAATCAGATGGGTGGATAAAATTACAAATGAAGAGGTATTGCGGCAAATAGATGAAGAAAGAAGCATTTGGAAAAATATAGTTAAAAGAAGAGACAGACTTATAGGCCACATACTAAGGCATCCTGGAATAGTCGCTTTAATATTGGAAGGACAGGTAGAAGGGAAAAATTGTGTAGGCAGGCCACGTTTGGAGTATGTAAAACAAATTGTTGGGGATGTAGGATGTAGAGGGTATACTGAAATGAAACGACTAGCACTAGATAGGGAATCTTGGAGAGCTGCATCAAACCAGTCAAATGACTGAAGACAAAAAAATAAATAAATAAACATAAAAAATATGTAGAATATTTTCGTTTTGTTTTACATCATAATAATTAGATAAAAAATATAAATTAAGACATTTCATTTAAAAGAATAAATAAATCTTTTACATAATTAAAAAAAAAGGCAAGAATCGAATCATAAATAAATACATTTCTTTAATTCGTACGTTATGAACGTTATACAATATTAATGTAGATTTTCAACTTCAGTTAGTGAAACGAGATGATTTCATGTAACCGTTGCAAGGAAAATGGCGTCTAGAATAATTAATGATTCAGGAAAGCAGAAACAGGAACAGGCAATCCGCTTTCAAAGTGGTGCGCTTTCTAAGCGATGCGAGTTATTAATGATCGTGACAGATTGAAAAACTAACGCTTGATCACGACAACTGAGTTCCAACCAGAGAGTAAAACAGAGTACATACACAACGATATTTATGTCATTAATAATCAAGATAATCTAAACTATATAGTACATCTTAGATACGACTATCTCTTTAAAAGCGACTTTAACTTTATATAAAATTTTTTACGGGATAATTTTATAAAGTGAAGTAACAATGTTAATTATTTTAAAACTTTTTTTAAAACTCTATTTAAACTATTTTTGTAATAAGAAACTTTTAATGAGAGAATATATTTTTGACGATGAGGAAATGAAAGCATCACCTTAAGTCATTAATTAGAAATCAATTTTGAAATCTGTATGGATATATGAGTTCGTATCTAGGGTATAGAACTTTTTTAAACGAAATATCCAAGGACAATTAAAAAGATACCGTGGAATATTTATGTACAATGATATTCAACTTGATACAAAAAAGGACGAAATTAAAGGATTTACTAAAAATTACAAACAATAGATTTAGAGCCAAATTATTCTCATGAAAGTTAATCGTGAGAATAATTTGGCTTTAAATTTTTGGAAAATGAAGTAAATGTATTTTCAAGGTTAAAAATTATAAAGTTTTGGATCTAACTGATAATTTTTAACTAATTTAGCTTTTAAGTTCTTATGTTTGAAGATTTTATTACATTAATGGGCAGTAAAACAATAATTTTCCACTTTTTAATTACTGTTAACACAATTATTTGTTCTGTATATTTTATATTAAAAATAGACTACAAGTTTTCTTGTCATAAAAAAAAAGTATAGGTAAATGTAATTAAGCGATGATAGGTAAGAAAATAGAAGAGGAAAAATAAAAGCAGTATAGCTTTGTAAGAGCAAGTCAAAAGTACATTTATAAAATTGCATCTATTGATTACTATAGTTTAAGTTGTTACGCAGTTACACTCAAATTACGTAGATAGTTCAGCAAAAAATAATCATTTAATTGATGACTAAATATTTAATTATACTGCAATTAAGGGTTTTTAAAATAAATTAATGAATTTATAATCAGGGGAGTGACAAATAGCATGTTATTGCACAGATATGAGTATATATAAAAGTTGATTGACGTACGCTGGATTCATTTTTGTTTAAGATTTTGTGGTAAGGAGCAATTTATCGAACGAAAGCTTTTGCAATGACAGTCAGTTAATCAGAGCATATCAAGCAGTGAGGATAGACTCAAAGGCTGTAATAAATTTGGATAATATTACGCGTTGAATTAAGCCAATCTATAATTTATTTTTGCATGTCATTGTCATGAATTATTATAATAATTTTCTTTTAGAGTCCGGTCAAAAATTAATGACATAAATCATTGGCGTTTCCAATCAAAATATTTATAATTTATTTTTATTTTATATAGTTTCAGTGGTGTGTAATATTTATGAAAAAGGGGAATTTCCGTCAGACTTCAAAAAAGTGTTATAGTAATGATACCAAAGAAATCAGGGGCAGATAAATGTGAAGAATACAGAACAATTAGTTTAACTAGTCATGCATCAAAAATCTTAACTAGAATTCAATACAGAAGAATTGAGAGGAGAGTGGAGGAAGTGTTAGGAGAAGACCAATTTGGTTTCAGGAAAAGTATAGGGACAAGGGAAGCAATTTTAGGCCTCAGATTAATAGTAGAAGGAAGATTAAAGAAAAACAAACCAACATACTTGGCGTTTATAGACCTAGAGAAGGCATTCGATAACGTAGACTGGAATAAAATGTTCAGCATTTTAAAAAAATTAGGGCTCAAATACAGAGATAGAAGAACAATTGCTAACATGTACAGGAACCAAACAGCAACAGTAGCAATTGAAGAACATAAGAAAGAAGCCCTAATAAGAAAGGGAGTCCGACAAGGATGTTCCCTATCTCCGTTACTTTTTAATCTTTACATGGAACTAGTAGTTAATGATGTTAAAGAACAATTTAGATTCGGAGTAACAGTACAAGGTGAAAAGATAAAGATGGTACGATTTGCTGATGATATAGTAATTTTAGCCGAGAGTAAAAAGGATTTAGAAGAAACAATGAACGGCATAGATGAAGTCCTACGCAAGAACTATGGCATGAAAATAAACAAGAACAAAACAAAAGTAATGAAATGTAGTAGAAATAACAAAGATGGACCGCTGAATGTGAAAATAGGAGGAGAAAAGATTATGGAGGTAGAAGAATTTTGTTATTTGGGAAGTAGAATTACTAAAGATTGACGAAGCAGGAGCGATATAAAATGCCGAATAGCACAAGCTAAACGAGCCTTCAGTAAGAAATATAAGTTGTTTACATCAAAAATTAATTTAAATGTCAGGAAAAGATTTTTGAAAGGATATATTTGGAACGTAGCTTTATATGGAAGTGAAACTTGGACGATCGGAGTATCTGAGAAGAAAAGATTAGAAGCTTTTGAAATGCGGTGCTATAGGAGAATGTTAAAAATCAGACGGGTGGATAAAGTGACAAATGAAGAGGTATTGCGGCAAATAGATGAAGAAAGAAGCATTTGGAAAAATATAGTTAAAAGAAGAGACAGACTTATAGGCCACATACTAAGGCATCCTGGAATAGTCGCTTTAATATTGGAAGGACAGGTAGAAGGGAAAAATTGTGTAGGCAGGCCACGTTTGGAGTATGTAAAACAAATTGTTGGGGATGTAGGATGTAGAGGGTATACTGAAATGAAACGACTAGCACTAGATAGGGAATCTTGGAGAGCTGCATCAAACCAGTCAAATGACTGAAGACAAAAAAAAAAAAAAAAAAAAATTTATTTTCTTTTACATTAAGACCATTAAACAGTTTCTAACTCCATTAAATTTTGTTTAGAGGGGGGGATATCGTTTGATTGGCTCATATTATTTATATCTTTTTTAAGATAAAAAGTTTTATTTAATCTAATTCAGAGTACAAAAGAGAACACGTATCGAACAATTTAAGTTGCAATAAACAGTGATTTAATTTTTTTTTAGGTTTCTTGATTTTCTAATTTAATTATAATTATAATGTTAAAAATGGGTAAAATTTTATTATTTTTGAAACAATTTATTCAACACAGCGTTTTTGTTTGTTTGTTCAGGCCATCTTTGACTACGTTTTGGCGTTTTTTCTTTTCCTAAAACTTCCTCATTATCTCTGTTTGTCTTTCCTTCTTTCTTCGCTGCATTTCTGACTTTTAGGTTTTATTTTTTCTTTTAACTTAGGACAACTAATTTACCTAAATGTATCTATTTCAAATATAAAAATTTTGTTTATTATTAATCCTTGGAGGTCTTTTTCGATCTGTTTCTACTAATTTGTACTTATCTTTTTTTCATTAATAAAATGAAAATTGTTTTTTATCAGTCTGTTGTGGTTCATTCTATATAAAGAGTATCCCCCAAAGAAAAGGAAAACCATTCATGAGAAATTCTACCAGTGATATAAGGAAGAGTTTTTAAATGCTGATAAACCGAAGAATGTTTAAATATACTTTAAAATAATGCTTATTAAGTACAGAATAATACAATTTTCTATCTATTTTTCGTCTGTATTGTTTCAATAAAAAAATGATTTTTAAAACTTTTTGACTTAATTATATGGTTGAAGAATAAAAAAACGTTACAGCGGTTTTTCGTTCATCAACTGTTCTAATTCGTGGTCTATAGCGATACAGTGCTTGTTTCACTGCCACCCATAAAAAGTAATCTGAGGAAGTCAGATCGGGCAATCGTACAGGCCACAAACCCCTCGAAATGAATCGTTTACCAAAGAGATTTCGTAAAAAGTCATTGAATTGTTAGCTGTGTGCGTAAAAACACGCTTAATCTGTAAAAAAAACTTACGTCAGAATACCTACAGAATTTTGGTCAAAATAGTGTTTAAACCGTTGACAATAATTTAGTTTTTTTGGCATAATCCGTAGGTTTCAGTTCTTGAATACACATTACTTTGTACTTTGTCTTGCTGCAGTACTAACTTACTCGCTGACTTTGATGGACTTTCGGTCGTATCATCCGAAATATCAAACAGCTTCTGTTCGTTTAGTTTAGGTGGTCTTCACTTCGATAAGAATTCGTTCTGTATTGCGGTGAAAAACGTAAGTATTTGGAAACTTTTCCGAGAATCTTTGCTTCACTAAATCAGAATACTTATCACCTTCACGAAAGACGTGTTCAACAAGAAAAATGCCTTCCTCTACCGAAAGAACAATTGCGTTTCTCTTCCAACTATTGATTCCGATAAACGAAACAGCCCGCAAAAAAACGAAAAACGTCAATCCCAAATAAACTACTGACGTCTTGGTTTATTACTGAGCAACTACTAACAAGTTACAGGGCATCCACCCTAACGCCGAAAGAACAGAATGCACCATATAATTCTAAACCATACTGCACAGCGACTTTCCGAACGCTCTGTATTTTATTTTATGTTACGAGTTAATTTCTATTTTAAATATCTATGTTTATACGGTAATAAAATTTACAGAAATAGCATCATTTTAATTGTAACCTTTTTCTTAATAAAAATACCATGTAAATAAATATAAAAAACTACGTTCATTGTAGAACATTTTATTTGTAGTGCCTCAGATTAAAAAATAATTTAGAAAACCCATACATAAGTAATATTTTACGGATCATTTCTTTATATATAATACGCTAAGGAAATACGACGGTGTTGCACTATTTATAAAACGCCAACAACAGAAACCCCTATAAATGTGCTATTACTAGATAGGGAATAACCCCCCGGTTGTGTATCAAACAGATTTCTGACGAAAAAGAAAATGAAAGAGTGTTGAAAGTGCAAAAACATTGGTCAAATGTTTTTGCACTTTCAACGCTCTTGGTCAAAAATCAAATTTCTTTCCCTAGACCACTTTCTTTCTTTTTCCTGTTTAGCCTCCGGTAACTACCGTTTAGATAAAACTTCAGAGGATGAATGACGATGATATGTATGAGTGTGAATGAAGTGTAGTCTTGTACATTCCCAATTCGACCGTTCCTGAGATGTATGGTTAATTGAAACCCGACCGCCAAAGGACACCGGTATCCACGATCTAGTATTCAAGTCCGTGTAAAAATAGCTGGCTTAACTAGGACTTGAACGCTGTAACTCTCGACTTCCAAATCAGCTGATTTGGGAAGACGCGTTCATCACTAGACCAACCCGGTGGGTTTCACTAGACCACTGATGCGTTCTGTCACCACCCACGCGCCAGCGTCCGGTCACTGTGATACAACCAGAATAGTACTAATGTTTTGTATCAGCTACATTTTTACCCGCACACTCTTTAATTATTCTATATTAAAGAGCAATTTTTGTCAGCAATGTTTTTTCTTTTGGGTGTCGTGTTTTTTAATTACTTTGTTTTCTTTAACACACAATGATTTTTTTCCATGTTTGTCCTCAAATCTTGCATCGATAATTTAACATTCTTCTTGACATTGCCGATTGATGAAATTTTGCACAGTTACTAAGGTCACGTGACAATACAATACTCTGCCATTAGTTTTGTAAATATCCCTCCCGTACGGGGCTAAATTAAGGGTACTGGTGAAAAAAAAATTGAAAAATCTTAAAACGGCTATGCGGGGATTTTGGGGTCGCAGATGACAAATCCGATAGCCGTTTGATATAAAAAATGACAAAAACTTGGTATGGGAGTTTTTGTGGTTTTCAATTTGACATTCTTCATCTCACATGTGTGTGTGTGTGTGTGTGTGTGTGTGTGTGTGTGTGTGTGTGTGTGTGTGTGTGTGTGTGTGTGTGTGTGTGTGTGTGTGTGTGTGTGTTTATGTATGTATATATATTTATAAACACACATGAAAATATACACAAAAATCATCTGTGTGTATATATATACATATATATCTGCAGATGATTTTTGGCAAGCAGTATATTGAGACACAGCTACTGACGATCCACTCGGCAGTTGTATATTTGGGTCCAAAGCTGTTTGCGGAAGGTCAAGCGTATGTCAGCCTTAGCCGAGTTAGACCTCACGATGGACTTTCAGAAAGAAAACCTTGTAATAATCAGGCATTATCAGAGAAAGATTGAATGAGAAATCTTTTATAAAAACTAATAAAAACGTTTGTCTAAAATTGTGACAGTTAATTCTGTAAATGAAATAAAAACTTCACTATTTCGTCACTTTTTATAGTAAATGTTTGATTGAAAATTTGTTTGATATTTTATCAATATATTAGAAATTTCAATATATGATGTTAAAAATCCAAATTAACCTTCCGATCAAACTCTTGCAATGTATGATAATAATTTGATTAAAATATGACTAAAAAGTATAAAACAAGTTTTTGAAAATTTTAGTAATATTATTTTTAATATTTATTTACCATAAAGTCTACTTTTGAATTAATATCATTTAAATGTATTTTTTTAATATATATATATATTTTTTTTTTTTCTTTACTTTATTCGTGTTTTCTATGATTCTGTAAAGTTTGTTACTGTAACAGTTCAAACATTGTACTCTTCCTGTGTTTAGAAATAAATTATTAATGTAATTAACATTGTTTTTACTTTTATAAATCTTAAATTGCGAAATTTTTCGCTTAGTTAATGATATTTTTACAGTGTTTCTAACAGTTTTAACTGATAATTTTTTATTTATAAGCACGATTGTAAAAATCTGAGCATACTAATTATATGTATATATTTTTCACCAACCTAAAATTGAAATCCATGAGAAGTTTTTACAGATATTATACAAATTTTAATATAATGTTCGTATAAAGATATAAAACTATCTTTATACGAACATTATATTAAAATTTGTATAATACAACCATCATGATCTGCAGATTTTTCATCTGCTTTAGAAGTTTTTATGTAAAGTAAAAAATAATAAAAAGAAGCTTAATATAATAAATAAGTTTAACTTTTAATTAAAAATCATAAACTTATAATTTGTTTTAACTCAAAAAAATTTTCCACGTAACTTTTGTTGACATTATAACATTTCTGAGGACAGGAGATGAGCTTGAGTATTATAGCGTTGAAGGAAATTACCAACTGTTCTTTCAAACGTTTATGACGCTTAATAGGCGTTTCAGTGATCTGCATGTATTTTTCGCTCAAAAAATTCATCTTAGTTGACGAAAAAATGAAGTCAAATGGCTTTAATTCCAAACTATAAGTAAGACTGTCAAGTACTCTGTATCGGAACTTTTATAACTGTTCTGCTTAATTTGAGCTATCTAAGGAAGGGCGCTTTAGTTGAACAGTTACATCCCACTTCAATGAACACGCCGACGGTTCTGTGCAGCAGTCCGTGACTTTTCTTTTAAGGTTTTCTAAACCCTTCTGCGTTAATGAATTTTTCTAAACGCAGATATTAAATAAAAATTTCCGATTCCAAAATATGTCAGCAGTAACAGATAGGCGTTCAGCTTTTGCTTCATCATGCACATTTTGTTCTAATTTCCTTGTATAACCAGTACATATCTTGTACATATACGCTAGCTTAACACTTTCGGTAAATCTATTTCTTCTATCAATTCTATAAAAAGAGTTTTATATTCCTTCAGACAGTTCAATCGACAGTCGGTATATATCAAACGGTTTTCTGTTGTTGCAATTAAAAACATATAACCTGGAGATATTTTAAAACATGCAGCATTTATTACCAGCATGGTTAATGAAATAGTAATGAAAAACAGCGTCTAATCCGTTCAACAGCTTGGAGCTAACAGACAAGTTAAACGAATCCTAAGCTGGAACGAATAGGGAATGATGCTGTTTCGTAAACTGTAATTATTGTTAGTACGTGCAAACGACTTTTACATTTTTATTTAAAACGTTACCCTTGTATATATTCACATAATTATTATTACTATTGCTTAATTTTTTTTCTTTAGAATTAATTTAGAAATAGAAAGCAAAATTAAAATCACTTACCTTTATTAAAATGTAAAATGTACAGTAGTTACTTAAGAAAATTTTATTTATTAAAGTAAAAAGCCAAGTGAATGTAGTACCCAAATATAAGTAAGTGTTGAGTTTGCTTTACTTTTTTTTTTATAATTAAATACTTTTTTCTTTTTGGTTTAATTAGATAAAAACTAGTTAAAATAGAAGATAGCAAATATAAAAGCACTGTTTAATATTTGTACCAGCATCCTAATATAAAAAATACACTTTCATATCACTTTTATTTATACTACAGATTTGTTTTTGTATTTTGTCTTTTTTTAATTTTTATTTGTTAGTACGTAAGTTGTACTTTTATTTCTGTTTTTGGTATACATATATATTTATAAGCTGATTATAAGACTGTACTCAACAAAGTTTGAACTATGTAATATATATTACAATATGTATTAAAATCATTTTACATTCTTGGGAAAGAATATTTATTTTTACATTTTACTTTCTTTTTTCATAATAAATAAATTTATTATATAGAAAAATAACCATTAACAACTATAAAACACGATATATATATATATATATATATATATATATATATATATATATATACAGAGTGATACTTAAAACCTTTTCATTAGCAACTACGTATATATATGAGGTTTTCTAGGAGGCACCAGAGGTCAATACCGTTAATGTACGTTTCTGAATTTATAATATTGTACTGCGATAATATTAACATTTTATTTAAAAATAAACTTGCTCCCATAATGCATGAAAATTCAAAAAACCCGCTAATGAAATGATAAGTAGGGAAACAGCTTTATACTCACATCGGAGAGGTATTTGGAGGCAGAAAAAATGGGGTTCTACACAGTTAAAAAAAAAACCTAAATTACCGTGAGTTTTTAATTGTTGTCTGCCATCTTGGATTCGCATCCAAAAATTAAGTATAATCAAAAATTAAGCGTAATTAAATTTAGTTTGATTCAGTATGAATCAAGCTTAATTTCCTTAAATAGGAAGATGACAATTTCAAATATTTCAAGAAAAACAATGGTGAAACCCGTTTTTCTGTTAAATTGTTCGTTATCGAGTAATAAGCATTCAAATTTGTAATGACGGAAAAATCGTGTTTACAATAAAACGAAGTAAAACGCGCTGTGTGAACAATTTTATTGTGTTTTGCATTCGTAATGCATAAAATAACGAACTTTAAACAGCGCTATAATATTGGAAATAATAAACAGTAACTAATAATTAACACAAAAAATAATGAAACGGCTGTATCAACTGCTATTATTTATTTATTATAAAATTTAAAATAAATGTTTAGGATCGTAAATTACAAATGTAATTAATTTTGAAACAAGAAGAATGAAATGACATCGCATTGTTCCCATTTATTTTTCGTATTTTCCTTTTACAATTCGTTTAATTTTATTAAATTAACTAACACCACATTTGATCTAACTCCCTTCCTTATTTTCGATTTGCTCCTTGATGATATTTTAAAAAAAGAATTTTATACACCGTGTACGTAAAATAAAATTTAAAAAAATGCTGACAACAAAGTTGTTATACTTTTTTGGGCATTGATTATTTATTCTTATACTGTGGAAACATAATTTTAATTAACATGAAAAAAGTTTGAAAAATATTTTAAAAATCTATTTCTCTTTACATTTATTTGCTTCTCGACCCCCAAAATCACTTCCCAAGAAAAATGTTTGATTTGTCTTCGTTTACTGTGTTTTTTCCTATTTAACTTCCGGGACCATCGTTAAGTATTGCTTCAGAGAATGAGATGAACGATTTGGAGCGTGCGTGAAAATGCCATATCTGACTGGGATCTCCGGATGAAAGGTCGAGACGCTACCACTCGCGCTTCGGAGGCCTGCACGTTTACTATGTTAAATGGAAGAAAATAAAAAACTTTCCTCTGAACAATTTACAACTAATAAAAAGTTACCTAAGATTTCTTATTTTCTTTGGAGGGGATGAATAAAAATAAAAATTTTATTGTAATAATACTAATAAAAGTAATAAAAAACTAAAAAAATATTTTAAAAGATTCAAAAACTTTGATCGTCTCCCTAACCCACAATATTGCCCTCAGATTATTTATTTTGAGGCACTTTCACTACTATTATGCTTAGTATGACATAAAATTAGCATAAAAAGATAGGTTTATCAATTTTTGGGGAAGAGGAGAATTTGAAAGTAACATTTAAAAAAAAATGGTAAGATAATCACGCACGCGTGTACTGAGCTTAGTATAAAGTGAGCTTATCTTTGAAAAATCTTTAGAAAATTCATCCCCAAAAAAATCTACCCCCAATCCCTGGGGGAAATTATGACCCCAAATTATCTAAAAATTATCCCGTATCATTATATGGGATATAAAATTATCCCATAAAATTAGTCCCTGCTACTAATCTTATCAAAACCATTTTATCCAATTAAAGGTTAGTTAGCGTCAAACACGCCAACACAGGTACATTCGTACGAACATTTGCCTCACTTCTTTTTTGTTTTTTGGAGTCCCTGAGTCATGAAATGTCAAGAAATGCAAGGAGACCCAATTGATTAGCATTCTTTCCTACATACAGTATCGCACAATTAGCTGTGATGAAGTTTAAAAAAGGTAATAGAAGTTTAAAAAAGGTTGGTAGGCTAGAAAATTTAAAAAGGGAAATGGATAGGATAAATGTGGATGTAGTAGGAATTAGTGAGGTTCAGTGGGAAGAGGAAGGCGACTTTTGGTCAGGTGAGTTTAGAATAATTAACTCAGCTTCAAATAATGGGCAGGCTGGAGTAGGTTTCATAATGAACAAGAAAATAGGGAAGAGAGTAGAGTATATCAAAACGCATAGCGATAGAATCATTGTAATAAGGATAAAATCAAAACCTAAACGACAACGATTGTTAACGTCTAGCGCCTACAAGCGCCCATGATGATGATGAGGTAGAGTGTGTATACGAAGAGATTGATGAAGCAATTAAACACGTAAAAGGAGATGAAAATTTAATAATAGTTGGAGATTGGAATGCAAGCATTGGAAAAGCCAAGGAAGGAAATATAGTGGGAGAATACGGGCTGGGCAAAAGAAATGAAAGAGTTTTGCACGAAGTATAATTTAGTAATTGCCAACACCCAATTTAAAAATCATAATAGAAGAATATACACTTGGAAAAAGCCAGGCGATACTGCAAGGTAGCAGATAGATTATATCATGGTTAAGGAAAGATTTAGAAATCAACTCGTTGACTGCAAAACTTACCCTGGAGCAGACATTGATAGCGACCATAATTTGGTGATAATGAAATGTAGATTGGGGTTTAAAAACCTGACGAAAAGGTGTCAGATGAATCGGTGGAATTTAGAGAAGCTTGAGGAAGAGGAGGTAAAGAAGATTTTTGAGGAGGACATCGCAAGAGGTCTGAGTAAAAAAGATAAGGTAGAAAATGTAGAAGAAGAATGGGAGAATGTTAAAAAGGAAATTCTTAAATCAGCAGAAGCGAACTTAGGCGGAATAAAGAGAACTGGTAGAAAACCTTGGGTTTCAGACGATATATTGCAGCTGATGGATGAACGTAGAAAATATAAGAATGCTAGTGATGAAGAAAGTAAAAGGAACTATCGGCAATTAAGAAATGTTATAAACAGGAAGTGCAAACTGGCGAAAGAAGAGTAGATTAAAGAAAAGTGTTCAGAAGTGGAAAGAGAAATGAACATTGGTAAAATAGACGGAGCATACAGGAAAGTTAAGGAAAATTTTGGGGTACATAAATTAAATTCTAATAATGTGTTAAACAAAGATGGTACACCAATATATAATACGAAAGGTAAAGTCGATAGATGGGTGGAATATATTGAAGAGTTATACGGAGGAAATGAATTAGAAAATGGTGTTATACAGGAAGAAGAGGAAGTTGAGGGGGATGAGATGGGAGAAACAATACTGAGATCTGAATTTAAGAGAGCATTAAAAGATTTAAATGGCAGAAAGGCTCCTGGAATAGACGGAATACCTGTAGAATTACTGCGCAGTGCAGGTGAGGAAGTGATTGATAGATTATACAAAATGGTGTGTAATATTTATGAAAAAGGGGAAGTTCCGTCAGACTTAAAAAAAAGTGTTATAGTCATGATACCAAAGAAAGCTGGGGCTGATAAATGTGAAGAATACAGAACAATTAGTTTAACTAGTCATGCATCAAAAATCTTAACTAGAATTCTATACAGAAGAATTGGGAGGAGAGTGGAAGAAGTGTTAGGAGAAGACCAATTTGGTTTCAAGAAAGGTATAGGGACAAGGGAAGCAATTTTAGGCCTCAGATTAATAGTAGAATGAAGATTAAAGAAAAACAAACCAACATAATTATCGTTTATAGACCTAGAAAAGGCATTCGATAACGTAGACTGGAATAAAATGTTCAGCATTTTAAAAAAATTAGGGTTCAATACAGAGATAGAAGAACAATTGCTAACATGTACAGGAACCAAACAGCAACAGTAGCAATTGAAGAACATACGAAAGAAGCCATAATAAGAAAGGGAGTCCGACAAGGATGTTCTCTATCTCCGTTACTTTTTAATCTTTACATGGAACTAGCAGTTAATGATGTTAAAGAACAATTTAGATTCGGAGTAACAGTACAAGGTGAAAAGATAAAGATGCTACGATTTGGTGATGATATAGTATTTCTAGCCGAGAGTAAAAAGGATTTAGAAGAAACAATGAACGGGATAGATGAAGTCCTACGCAAGAACTATCGCATGAAAATAAACAAGAACAAAACAAAAGTAATGAAATGTAGTAGAAATAACAAAGATGAACCACTGAATGTGAAAATAGGAGGAGAAAAGATTACGGAGGTAGAAGAATTTTGTTATTTAGGAAGTAGAATTACTAAAGATGGACGAAGCAGGAGCGATATAAAATGCCGAATAGGACAAGCTAAACGAGCCTTCAGTAAGAAATATAATTTGTTTACATCAAAAATTAATTTAAATATCAGGAAAAGATTTTTGAAAGTATATGTTTGGAGCGTCGCTTTATATGGAAGTGAAACTTGGACGATCGGAGTATCTGAGAAGAAAAGATTAGAAGCTTTTGAAATGCGGTGCTATAGGAGAATGTTAAAAATCAGATGGGTGGATAAAGCGACAAATGAAGAGGTATTGCGGCAAATAGATGAAGAAAGAAGCATTTGGAAAAATATAGTTAAAAGAAGAGACAGACTTATAGGCCACATACTAAGGCATCCTGGAATAGTCGCTTTAATATTGGAAGGACAGGTAGAAGGGAAAAATTGTGTAGGCAGGCCACGTTTGGAGTATGTAAAACAAATTGTTGGGGATGTAGGATGTAGAGGGTATACTGAAATGAAACGACTAGAACTAGATAGGGAATCTTGGAGAGCTGCATCAAACCAGTCAAATGACTGAAGACAAAAAAAAAAAAAAAAAAAAAAAGAGTCGCGAACTTCCGTTGTTGAAACTGTTGAATTCCTCTATCAAATCGTTACCAGGACCTCCCGAGCAGGGTATTAATATTGAGGCTTTGTGAAAGACACCATTAGGCCTCTGCCGATAGATACAGCATTACCGATATTGTGTGCCTCTATGAGTCGCTAAAACTGTAGTTAGTAAATGCTACACAAAAAGATAAGCAGCTCAAAACAACTACGCGTGATATCGAAGGATGTTAACGCGTACAAGAGGATAAATTGTGAACACAATTTGATTTGTCACACGTTCTCGAGGAAAGATGAATGATATTTCGCGTTGTTCTGAGGAGCTTACACTTCTCCGTTCCAATTGATATCAGTAAAGGGAGAAATTGAGAAACACGGATATATAGTCCTAAGCGTAATCAACGCCTGTCATATGGCCACAAAAGAACCGTGGTCGACATTTTTCATCAACCTGGAGCCAAAGATAGCAAGTGGAGGTGTTTCAGATTAACAATATGATCTCAGTAAGAATAACTGCACGCGGCCATCTGCGTGCAGTTAAATCTGCAGTGAGCCATAAAACTGGAGATTTTCCTAAAGACAGAAATACACCGGTTATATGTACGATCTGTAATTGCCGAGATAGTCCAATTAGCAGAGCGCAATTAGACCACTTCGTTAATTATAGAGGGCGCAGAATTTATAAGGAAATCCTGTACAGGTAACAGAGGCAGAGTACAATCTTCTATAAATGATACTACACGATTCGAGATTCAAAACAAACAGAGCGCTTTCTTTGACTTAGGCGATGCAAATTTCCCTTCATTAGGTAATGGAATGACTAGGGATCCAACCGCACATCCCAACTCTAGTACTTGATCGTATACCGCGGCTGTTGAGCGAGAAATCCATGGTGATAACGAACACAAGCAACAAACACTAATAAAATTAAATTGCTAGTACAGCAAGTAAGTAATCAAATAGTTTTGCTTACTAAGTTGATCAGAAAAATCTGTTGATTTCTAGATTTCTAAGTCTTACTGATGTCAATATCAACGTTCTCACTTGTCGAGGACATGAACTAGAAGTGTTAATGATGACCGAATCATTAGATTTTTTCTTCTCTCTGGAGAAGAGGTGAAGGAGAAGAGATTTTATTCCAAATAAAAAGAATAAAAAGTTAAAGTTTAATTTGAGTTAATAAAAAAAAGTTATATAATGAAATGTTGAGTTAATGAAGTTATATAATGAATCACAAAAAAAAAACAATTAAGAACCAGGAAAAAATGAAAACTTAAATAAATGGTGCTTACCTATAACATAAATACTTCAGTTTCTTAAAATTATTTAAAATCCGTTATTCTTAGCTTATATTTTCGTATAAAGTAAAAATCTAAATTATATATGTAAATACAGTGAATATTTTAACGAAATTTACCTTTATAATTTGATAAACAATATAAACTTCTAAAATTTATAAAATGATTTTAAAACTATTTGCGTTCATGGATTTAATTAACAAGGAATAAACTTTTTTTTTTTTTTTTAAATTTTGAGTTGAAAAACAAAGGTTAATCATAAAATATTACGTAATGTTTTCTTTATGTTTCATTATTACTTTTATGATAAATTATAAAAAAGACGTAATAAACAAAGAAATGCTAGCATCAGATTAAAAAGTAAAAGAAAAAAAGTTACACAATCATTAATATAAAACATTGAATATAATATTAAATAATTCAGCAGTTTCCGTTATAAAACTTAAGAGAAGAAAGTTGTAAGGAGATAAAATGTCATTAACAAAGTGAAAGAGAGAAAACGAAGCATTTGCAAATACAGAAGTTGTTGCTTTATTAGAATGGGATCGTGTAAA
Organism: Lycorma delicatula; assembly: GCF_047948215.1. NCBI lineage: Eukaryota > Metazoa > Arthropoda > Insecta > Hemiptera > Fulgoridae > Lycorma > Lycorma delicatula. The sequence goes on along the minus strand of NC_134462.1, from coordinate 134,771,324 downwards.
GAAGGCTTTGTTCTATAACAATGGTCGGCCAGTCAATGAGAGCTTGGTTACAATAAAGCTAATTTTCAGAAAGTTACCCCTATTTATTCCCTTTAAAGTTTAATGTAAGACTTAAGGTCATTTAAATTAGAAAGGGGAGGAATTTGTTATTTTACAAGAGGAAATTCTTCGTATAATAATATTATACTGAAAATTAATACAATTTATATTTGATGAAAGTTACAAGAGAAATATTTTATCCATTGTAGTTAACAAATAGAAAGATAATAACAGAAATCATAAAAATATATAAATATTTTTTGTAATAGAAAAAAAAAATTATATTCATAAAATTACTTGTTCATCAAGGCTTATTTTATTTCAATATTAATTTTTTTTTAAATTATCAATTTATTTTTAAATTATCAACGAGCGAGCAAGATTTCTGACATTTTGTGTTACATAGAGAGCGTGGTTATTTTTTCTGAATAATTTTTTTACCGTTGCTTTTATTTACTGAACCGTTCATTTAACAAGCAACCAAATTATAAAAGTGGGGGAGGGGTAGCTAAATATCTCTCTTTATTTTTTTGCTGTTTAGCCTCCGGAATCACCGGAGATGAGTAAAGTAAGGTATTACTTTAGAGAATGAATGAGGATGATATGCGTAAATGTAAATGAAGTGTAGCCTTGTACAGTCTCAGGTCGATCATTGCTATACCATGACTATATGCATAAATAAACCACTACTACCAAACATTGTTTGATACGTTTTCCCCGACATATGAAATTAAAGTTTTATCCTTCTCAATGAGAGAACCAATTTAAGAATTTAGGAAACCTCTTCTTAGATCGTGCTGCAGAACATAGGAAACTGTTTAATTTCGTGACTAGACCTAGGTCGTTCAGAAAAACTAATAGAGGAATATAATACGAACAATGCAGCCAATCTAATGAATATTTACTTCTGGTATGTGAAGTGCTTTTAAACTGAGGGAGTTTAATTTTTAAGTATGTATTTTTCCTTGTGAATATTCCGATTTTCAACTAGGTTATGCATCTTAAGAATATAAAATAAATTTAGAAGTGTGAAAGTCCTTTATAGAATGAAAGGCTTAATGCTAAAATCATTGCTTCACCAAATGCGACTTATAAAGTAAAACTCTCTTATCAATAGCAGTCTAAAAAATACAATAAATAATGCTACATCGATTCGATTTTAATAAGTTTAAACATTTTTTTGTTAAAAAATACTAGTTATGAGTATGTAAAAATGTGAATGGAAAATTGGAAAAGTATGAGCAAATTTATTTATTGGAAAATGAGAAAAAACAAAGACTTCTGGTTTTAATCCTGATGCAGTCGGTCTATTCCGAGCATCTAGCTTTTGATTAGTGTTATAATGGTCTTGTAATAAAAAATAGACTAAAAAGTAGTAAGCCTTTTGTGCACGAGGTAGCGTTAGCGTATTCTGACAAAAGTCGAGGAAGACCGGCATGTTTGTTGATGGATATAAACATCCATTTTGGAGAAAGGTAGGTATAAAAAGAAGCTCGACATTTAGGTGCCGCATGATCTCACTCAGAAAAATTTACTCGATCGAATTTCTATATGCGAATCCGTACTGAAATGTAATTAAATCGATCCATTTCTGAAGCGGTCAATCACGGGTGATTAACCTATGACTACAACAAAAAATATCGCAGTCGAAGCAGGAGAAGCTCTACAATCTGTAGCGAAGCCGATCCTGACGCCCAGGAAGGTTATGTTGTGTGTTTAGTTGGACTGGAAAGGCATCAGGCATTACGAGCTGCTGCCGCTGGCAGAACGATAAACTCAGAAATGCTTTGTAACCCAATAAGCGTGAATGCATCTACAAAATCAAAAGAAACGGTCTGAACTGGTCAACACCACACGCTGACACCACACTGCATATATTTTTAACGACCCGTAAGAAATAGATAGGTAACTTCAGACGCAATTTATTGATCAATTTATCAGGCAATTAATTTCTAAATGGAACATCATGAATTGTTCCTTTAAAATTTACATTTAATTAGAAACGAGCACATTAAAAACGTTGTTTTTCTTGTAAAAAAGGCTTATTTTTCATGCAAGATGTCTCCTGAATTAGTTCAAAATATATATTTCTTGGTGCAAGTAAATATAATGTTGTAAATTTTACTAATTTATTTATCCAAAATTTTTGAATTCATAACTTAAAAATATAATTTTCGGTTACTAATTTAATTAAATCAAAACTTACTAATTTAATGTTGATTTAGAGGAATTAAATATTAAGGCAGGAAATAATTGAATTATTTATAATATAAATTCTAAGAAAAATATAAAAAAAGAAAACGAAGTCGAATTCAAAAAGTCATACCATAAGGTTTATTTTTACTCGCTTACAGACTATATAAACTTCTATATATATCTTATATGTGCTCACGCATATAAACCTTTTTGGTTATGCGCATATGACTTTACACCTGGATGATTCCTACAACGTTTTGAACTATAAAAAATCGTTAATATAACTGCTTTTGCAAGCTATAATTGCTGAATATATTAATATATTTTTTTTTTAACGAAAGATGCACAAAACAAATTAAAATAATATTTATTCAACAATATTTAAATAGTAGCGACCGCCTTTACGAAGTGATAATAAAAATAAAATATAGTGAAGTTACGAATAAAAATATTAATAGATATTAAAAATAATAAGTATGGTACAATTAGGATAACGGATCATTTTAAAAATCTTGGAGAAATAATTAGTAAAAGCGGTACTACTGACGGTAATTTGATTAATAAACTGGGACTGGACTAAAAAACACAAATTAGAACAATTAAACTTTTACGTGAAAAATATTTACAATCTTTTATAAATGAACAATTAAGACTTCGCACAGCTATAAGATCAGTCATTTTATATGCATGGAAACTACAAATCTCACTGAAATAGAAAATTTACTCAAGACAAAAAGAAAAATCTTAAGAAGGATTTACATCATTGATTCCCAAAGTGGTCCAGGTGGACCCCCAGGGGTCCACGGGAGGCTCGACGGGGGTCTACGCTGGCGTGACAAAAAAATAGGGGTTCACAATTCGTAAGTGGGGGTCCACGAAAATTTTCTTGGAAAATTGAAATTTATGAAGCAAAATATTAGTCGGCGCGTATTTTCCAACTTTTCAAACTTGTCACAGGTAGAATGCCTTGATGAGGATATTCAGACATACGTTCAACATTTAATTGCCCTGCATGATGACTTCAAAATCAAATTTGAAGATATTCTGACGATGGAAATACCACCATGGATCATAAATCCATTTGATGAAACGGAAGTGGAGAATGTGATATTACAAGAGGAGCTACTCGAGCTTAGCACTAATGAGGAGCTGAAGGTGAAATTTAAAAGAGGGTATCAAACATTTTGGCTGCAGGCAGAAATACCAGATAAATATCCTGGATTGTGGGGAATTGCGAGAAAGCTTTTGATAGCGTTTCCCTCGTCATATCTTGTCGAAAAACGTTTTAGTGTCGTTATAATACTTTTATAAAAAAAAAGGAGCAGATTCAATATCACAGAACGGAGAGATTTGCGCTTATTCCTATCAAAACTGAAGCCAATTATTGATAATTTGCTGTCAATTTGCATCAAGTACATCCCTCCCATTAAAATTGTAACTATTTTGTGATTGTCATTGTAGAAGTTACATTACGTTATTAATGTTTAATTTTAATTATATTACAATTTTATTATATTACATTGCAATATGATAACAATAATAATTAATAGTGTAATGATTACATATTTGAATAAATGCAACACAAAAAAATATACTATTTTTCTTTTGCTTTTTACCACTCTGAATGGGAGGGGTTTTTCTAAATAAAATAAGTGAGAATTGATTGCTTTCTTGTGCTGTGAGTAGATATCAAAAATGTAAAGTTGGATGGAAGCATTTTTTTTGATTGGCCAACTTTACTTTTTTGACATCCACTCACAACAGAGTCAATCAAAAATTAACCGATCAATTCTCACTTTTCGGAAGCTGTTTGTTCGTGGAACTCAGCCGTAACGAAAATTTTCATAGTTAGATCTAATCTTCACATTTTCCGTCGACTGGAAATATGGTAGAAATGTAGCTGCAGGGGTCCACAGGAACCAGCAAAATTTTGAAAGTGGTCTATGAGAAAAATAAGTTTGGGAACCTCTGATTTACATGGTTCACGAAGAACACCGAGATAAAATCAAGAGATATGCGATAAAATTGAAAACGATCACTAAAATTCTACGGAGACAAGGTCCAAATGAACCAATCAGTGCTAAATAAAAGATTCTCATTAAACACTGGAATTGTAAAGGTCAAGATAGCTGTGTTAAACAGATGAAAGAAGAGCTCAAAATGTTCAACGATACAGAAAATGATTGTCTAAACTGAAAAGAATACACAAAGAAACTTTTTGAATTAGAATTTGCTGTATGTGAAAAGAAAAAATTCAATAGAGGAAAATGGACTGAAGAAAGAATAAGTAAATAATCCAAAAGAATGAAGAACTTCTGGAAGAAAAAGAAAGTAACCACAAGGAATGATATTTGCGAGATCCTTGAAGGCCTATCTGCGGAGAAAAAATAAATAAAAAAATAAAAATTCGTTTACAATTATTAAAAAAAACTTGAGAAAATTGTTAAACAAAAAAAATTTAATGTACACATATTATAGTAAGTTCGAAAAGTCGCTGTGCAGTATGCTTTACAATTATGTCGTGCATGTTCTTTCAACGTTAGGTTGGTTGCCCTGTGGGTTCGTTGGACGTTATTCAGTAATAAACCAAGACGTCAGTTTTTGAGTTGTCGTTGAACGTACTTCGTTTAGTTTATCGGAATCAATAGTTGCGAGAAACGTAATGAATGGTTTTTTCGGTAAAGGAATATATTTTTCTCGTTGAACACGTCTTTCTAAAGGTAAAACGTATTCTGATTTAGTGAAGCAAACGTTTTTGGAAAAGTTTCCAAATCGTCCTGTTTCTCACCATAATGCAATTCGAACACTTACCTAAACATTTCGGGCAATAGGCTCTGTTCAAGACGCTAATCGAAATGGAAGACTACCTACACTAAACGAACAGAAGTTGCTTGATATAGAATTCTGTAGCCGAAAGTCCATCAAAAGTATGCTTAAGTTAGCACAGAAGCAAGATGTCGGACTGCTACCGCACATAAAGCTGTAAGAAAATTAGTGGAATTTTTTTCACTAAAAGTATGTGTGTTCAAGTTCAGAAACCTATACATCATGCCAAAAGATTTCATTATTGTCAACGGTTAAATATATTATTGAACAAATTTCCGTAGGTATCCTCAACATTGTGTCTTTAACAAATGAAACGTGGTTTCATCTGGGAGGATATATTAATTCACAAAATACACGACTATGGTCGACAACTAACCCCTGTGAATTACACGAACAATCTTCACAGATAACAAAAACTGGAGTGTGAGAAGAACGCGCGCACTGCGGGTCCAATCATTTTTGTAAATACAGTTAACAGTGAGTGATCATTATTGCGCTGTTTTAACATACTTCATTAGTCGATTAACAGGAGTGGAAATCAATAACGGCTGGTTCTAACAAGCTGGCGCCACAGCGCACACAGCTAACAGGTCAATGACATTTTTACGAAATATCTTTGGTGAACCAATTATTTCGAAGAGTTTGTGGCACGGTCGCCGATCTGACTCCACCAGATTATTTCCTGCGGGGAGCAGCGAAACAAGCAGTATTATCGAAACAGACCACGCACGATTGACGAACTAAAATCTAATAACGGCATACGTAAGAGTCATTCCAATATACATCAGGGTTTGGAAACAAATTGAAATACGTGCAGTGTTGTATTGATGTTGTAGGAAGTCATGATCTACTCGTTTTATAAACTATTCCAGTTATTTTAATATCCGTTTATATAAAGTAACGAAATTAAAATAAAAACTAATAATAAAGAATGCTTCGTCAATACACTCTCATAATTTCAGTGTACAGCAATTTTCCGAACACTCTGTATGTATGTATTCAGTATATAAATAAAAAATTAATTTATATTGTAAAATATAATTTTGAAAACTGATCGTACATGCATGAAATTACTATATTCACAGATAACTGGATTCTAATACTGATAGGAAAAAAATTGTTTATATATATATATATATATATATATATACAAATTTCAATATTTTATTAACATTGTTTGCATTCGTATATTAAATTCTTTTATAAAGATGAAAAATGTATTTTTAATTTTTATCATTCAAGATTATTTATCTTTATAGTAAATATTATCATTTTTAATATTAATAACAGATTAAATGAAATATTTAATCTAACGATGGAAAAATTCTTTCATTACATTTTTATTTAACTAATAAAGAAGGATAAAGGAGTTTTATTAAATATCTCCCGGTTATATTAATATTTTATTGAAATTTAATTAATTTAAAAAATTCCATATATTTGAAATATTAATGCTATGTATTATGTATCAATTTTATTTTTATAAAATTTGCGTTTGTATCATTTATCTTTCTAAAATATTTAATACATTTGTTTTTTTATTAATGAAAATCTTGTTACATTTAATACCTGGTTGAAATCTTTAGCCACACTTTGATATATTCTGTTTCAAAAAAACTTTGAAATTCTCAATTTTACGTTTAATTTTGTAGGCTTTATTCATACTATTTTACTCAGAATCATTTAACGAATTTATTTTACGCCAAACATAAGATAGTGTTTTTGCCCACAATCTTTTATTTTTTATCCCAGATTTCTCAAAAACTACTATAAATACAATTCTGGGACTATTTTTTTTTTTTTTTTTTTTAATATCAGAAACTAATTCCAGAATCCAAACTTATGTTTATTATAAATTTTCTTCTTTATTTTTAGCAATAAAACATGCGCTAAAGGACTGCTGCATATTTCGTGAATCACTCTGCATAGAGTTATTCGGAGTTACCTTATCAAGACTATCAGAAGAATACTAGGGCAAGAAAGTATTATAGAAATTTTAGCCCGATAATCAGTATTATTACAGGTTATGGCAATTGATTACAAATTATTTTTTTTTTAAATTAAAGACTTTTTATACGGTTGAAAATATACTGAAAAATATATAAGAGGCAATTCCTTTAGAGAAAACAAAAAAATCGACTTAATCATATGTTTAATTAAATCATATCTTTAACGTCGCGTCATGCATGTCATTTTTCATACTCTATAAAATTCCATTTCTATATCGCACGCACAAGCTTCAAGAATATATCAAAATAAAAAGAAAAAAATAAGTGGATAGAAAACAAAAATATATTTAGTTATAAATTAAAAACAAGAAATAAATATTAAAAATTAAAAAAACACGACTGTCAAAACATTGCTCTTTTTGTTCTGGTTCGGTTACATCGTGATTTTGTATTACACTAGAAAATACCCCTTAGAATTTTGAAATTCGGACGATTGTTTGCAGAGTTATTATAAGAGCACCCCATTGTCCTTCCCAAAACAGTTACCCTAGATTTTTGAATAGTTTTTTTGGAAAATAGAAGTCTTTCTTCTCAATTTTTTTTTCGTAAAATCATTATAAAACCAGTGTCTTAAGACTAGGTGAAACTAATTGTTTAGTATTTTTTTTTAATGAAAATTTCAGCCCTAATCTTGTTACAAATCAGTCAATGCGTAAATATGCTGATTTGTAATGACAAAATTTCTACGGTTCAAATCCTAGTAAACGAAATTATCTTTATATGGACTTGAATAATACATAGTGGTTATCGGTATTCTTTGGCGATTGGGTTTCAATTAACCGCACATCTCAGGAACGGTGGGCCTGACACTGTACAGGGCTACATTTCATTTACATTCGTACCTATCATCCTCTATAGTAATATCTTACGGTGGTTTCGGAGGCTAAACAAAAAAAGTAAAAAGAAGATGCATAAGTAAACATACGTTTTTTTTTTGTTTTTTTTGTCTTCAGTCATTTGACTGGTTTGATGCAACTCTCCAAGATTCCTTATCTAGTGCTAGTCGTTTCATTTCAGTATACCCTCTACATCCTACATCCCCAACAATTTGTTTTACATACTCCAAACGTGGCCTGCCTACACAATTTTTCCCTTCTACCTGTCCTTCCAATATTAAAGCGACTATTCTAGGATGCCTTAGTATGTGGCCTATAAGTCTGTCTCTTCTTTTAACTATATTTTTCCAAATGCTACTTTCTTCATCTAATTGCCGCAATACCTCTTCATTTGTCACTTTATCCACCCATCTGATTTTTAACATTCTCCTATAGCACCGCATTTCAAAAGCTTCTAATCTTTTCTTCTCAGATACTCCGATCGTCCAAGTTTCACTTCCATATAAAGCGACACTCCAAACATACACTTTCAAAAATCTTTTCCTGACATTTAAATTCATTTTTGATGTAAACAAATTATATTTCTTACTGAAGGCTCCTTTAGCTTGTGCTATTCGGCATTTTATATCGCTCCTGCTTCGTCCGTCTTTAGTAATTTTACTTCCCAAATAACAAAATTCTTCTACCTCCATAATCTTTTCTCCTCCTATTTTCACATTCAGCGGTCCATCTTTGTTATTTCTACTACATTTCATTACTTTTGTTTTGTTCTTGTTTATTTTCATGCGATAGTTCTTGCGTAGGACTTCATCTATGCCGTTCATTGTTTCTTCTAAATCCTTTTTACTCTCGGCTAGAATTACTATATCATCAGCAAATCGTAGCATCTTTATCGTTTCACCTTGTACTGTTACTCCGAATCTAAATTGTTCTTTAACATCATTAAACATACGTACCAAACAAAAACAATATTTTCCTCCTAGTACAATCGGGTAAAATAAATAATTATTTATTACATATTGATAATATAACGAATCTATTTCATAGTCGTACACATACACACACAAACGAACGTACATCTTAATGAAATAACAAGTTCTCTTAAAATAATGAAAAGAATTTTGAAATATAACACTAGAGATTTTGTTACCAGAAAGTTTTTAAAATAATTTTCACGTTCCGGAAATAAGAGAACATTTTTCGAAGTAACTTTGAAGAAGTTAAATGACAAAGTGCACTTTCTAGGAATTTTTACGGCAAGAAATATCTTCGTTTTTCCTTTCTTCTTTTACAAATAACCAGTTATCAATCATCCGAATAACATTTATATTATTTTTATTGTTCTTTTCTTGTAGGTGAAGAAAAAAGTCATTATACTAACATTGATTTTTATATAAAAAAAATTTACAGCGTAAATTAATACAGAAAAAGAATTTAAGTTAAAAACTATTACAAGTAAATCAATTTTTCGAACGAAAGAAGGCTAGAGAGATGCACAGATTCCCATAGTGTAGATGAAAGCTATGTTGTTTCCAGAGAAATAACAAAGTAGATATTAATAAAATACAGTTTACTAAACGACATAACTAATATAGCATTAATAAAATAATATAGATTTTTATATAATTAAGATAAAAGTTGAAAATTATAACGCATACAACTGAACAAGTACGATGTAATAATATTTGTTTGTAATAGCATTAGATGGGTCAAACGATTAACGAAAAAAAGTTATTGTTGCATGCGAGGTGTGTAAATAAAATAATGAGACTAGTTTTTTTTATTTGGCAGCCAAAGTGGCAACTCCGTAAAGTTACTAATAAACATATAGTTATATGAACAGCTGATTTATGTTAGGTATTAATAATTTTAGTCTATTGTTGCGACGTAAAACGTAAACAAACTTTTTGAGAAACGAGTTTTTGTTCTGCGTTACAAAAATGAACGGTACTAATTATGAACAACGTTGTCCAATCATGTTTTGTGTTAAACTCGGTGCGAATCCAACTGAAACTTTTTCAGAATTGAAAAAGGGGTATGAAGATGGCGCTCTGTCACGAGCCCGAGTTTGTAGGTGGTTTAAAGCATTTTCAGATGGCCGGTAATCAGTTAAGGGCGATCCACGCTCTGGAAGACCGTTAACGTCAAAAAGTGATGTTGAGCGAATCATAGACTTAATACGGTACGACCGGCTATTAACTGTTTGAATGATTGCAGAACAATTAAATTTAAACCATACGGCAGTCCATCAAATTTTGAAAATGAATTGGACGTGGAAATTTTGTGCAAAATTGGTTCAAAAAAATCTCACTGCTGAACAGAAAAATAACAGGATGGAAGTGTGGCGCGATATACTAGGGTGAATTGAAACTGATGCCGATTCTCTAAAAAAATGTTATTACTGGTGATGAATCTTGGTTGTTTGAATATGACCCAGAAAAAAAACCGCAGAAGTGGCACACTTGAAACTCACCACGTCCAAACGAAACAAAAATTAGCAAATCAAAAATCAAAACCACGCTAATCTGTTTCTTCGATAGTATGATATTCCCCACAAGGAGTTTTTGTCTACAGGATAGACTGTAAATCAATGTTTACCGATAAATTCTTGAAAGACTGCGGAAGAGTTGCACGGGTGAGACCAGCCATCAAAGACAACTGTATGCTGCATCATGAAAATGCACCATGTCACACTACACTGTCAATTAATGAGTTTGTGGCAAAGAAAAACATTCCTGTATTTCCTCAATCTCCTTATTCACCTAACTTGAGTCCCTGCGACTTTTTTCTGTTCTGAACTTTAAAAAGACACCTCAAAATACACCATTTTGAAACAGTAAAAACCATAAAAAAATGTAACTGTCTATCTGAAGGACATTCCGGTTTCTGATTTCCAACACCGCTATGAACAGTGGGAAAACAGTTTGAAGCGTTGCGTGACTTCCCAAGGGAACTATTTCAAAGGGGATGGAGTCCATCTTTATTTGCGTTGTAAATAAAATGTTTCTGAACCAGTCTCATTAGTTTATTTACAGAACTCATACATTTTTAGGCCATTTTTACAATTAATGTACTTCTAATAATTTTTATCAGTACATAGACATACAAGCAGTACATGCACAAGCAGTAAAAGTATATAATTGTTCAAAAATGATTAATCAGTTTTTCATTTTTTGAAGTATTTGAACACCGTGTGTAAAATTTTGTATACACATATATATATATATATTACTTTCCCGCCTAGCGCTGTAGCAGAGTATATCTTTAGAAGAAAAAGTATTGTAATTGGTCCAATTTGGGCTTATGTGGTTTTCACCAGATCTTGACGTTTTGACACCTAAGAAACCAAATAAACCTTATTTCCATCCGGAAATTTTCCGGATGTTCGTATGTACCTGTGTATGTTCGGTGTGGCCCTCTAAATAACCTTATATCTCCAGAACTACTGGACCGAGTTTGACTGCTTCTGTATGTGGGGAATTGATGCTATTACATTTTCAACTTAAAAGGTCAAGGGAGTGAGGTTATAGAGCAAGGTCACTCTCAGTATCTCGAGATTTCGCCTGTGTAAGATCATATTTTACTTTTGTTAACGATAAAAAATAATAATATTTGAAATAAACCTGTGAAAAATTGCACCCCCAACCAAAAAATTCTCTAAATAAACCAGTGACTAATGGGTACACAGCATCAATAGTACCGCCTCCCACCACAATGAGCGCTAGTGTAGCACTGTCGTATAGTTCTGTAGTCGTCTGCTATGTTGTGACCCACAGGTGATGATCGGTAGAATTAAATAAATGAAAGTGAAATATTTATTTTAAATAAATATTTAAAGTGTAAAAAGTGGCCGCTAGTACCGTCACACCCGTGCGAATTAAATACGGTATGCGCACTCGAATTAGTTTGAATCATTGAATTAAATAACCAAAAAAATTTATATTTAAATAAACTGATAAATATTTTTAATTAAGTTGTTTGTGTACGTGTGTAAGCCGTGCATTAGAAAAAAAGCCGCACGGGAAAGTCTTCAAACTATGTTGTCAGCTTTTTTTTTTTTTTAATACCAGACTTATTTATTTATTTATAAACAAAAATTATTTAGTCCTATTGCTATTAGATTTTTATTAAATCCTCATGAAAAGGTAAATAAAAAATATAAAAGAAATATACGATAAGCAACGAATTATTATCCAACCATAAATATATATGATTCTAATATTGGTTGATTTAGAATGGAGCATTGAGAAGTTTACTATTTTATTAAACATCGAATACAAATGGAAATAATCTAACAGCGGCTACCATCTCATAAACCGAACAAAGTCGAATCTTTGGAGATTTGAACGAAACATTCATCGCACTTCAAATATTTGTGATTCCCAATTATTTTCCGTCGTAGTTGAAAATTCTCCCAATTCTCCATCCCATGTGACGCAACTATTTCCCGCAGTTTGGCCGCCAATAGCTGTGTATAGTACAAGAGATAAAAATCTGGTCGTAAAAGACACTACGGTGCGTGTCACCATCTCCTACAATAGGTATAATTGTTGAGGTAACAATTCTCCAATAACATTTGAATATTCTATGCAAAATTTTGTACATTAAATTAAATAATCAATTTGATGCATTTCTAAATCCCCATCGTGGCTTCGTTAGCAATATATGGTTACTTACATTTCCCGTAGTGGCCAGAAGATATTTAATCGGTCTTGGCTCGCTTTGCTCGCCCTTTCCGTCTAGCCAGAGGGCACTACCCCTCTGGGTTCATTAAACTTATGCTTGTGAGAATAATGATGATAAAGTATAAATTAAAATCCTGTTCAATTTATAAATATTACAGTATATTCTTCAGAGTAACATTTTGGTCAATACAGAACCCGAATGTTTGAGCAATCTCAGAATATGGGCTTGAAAACAGTCGGTCTACATCTTAAAAATATTAGTTACAACTGGTTTTCCGAACGAAGTACGTGTAAAAATGTACTTTGCTCGGTTCTTAGAAATTTTACAAACATCACATGAAGTGGCAGTACTTCGTTTCCCTTTTTTTTTATATTTTTTTATTACTTTTATATGTTTTAGCCAATTAACAGGAGGCAGATGCAGCCATTCGCGTCATAAATAGAGTAATAGAGACTGTGTTGGTTGTGCCGCCGCGCCATATACCGTCATACCCCTTAAAACTCGTACTTCCAAAAATCCAAAAATACTTTTTAGATATTTATCTCCAGATAAATATCTAAATTTAGATTGGGGTTTGCAACCACAATTTAATGAATATCTCGTTTTGTAGGTCGGAAATTAGGAAAATTTGCAGTCATTGTTTACAGTTGTCTTACCTTTCTTCATCCCTTTCAAGGTCGAATTTCGAAAAATCTAAAAATTAGTTTTTAGGTATTCATATCACACTGCACACAGAAAAAATGTTAATATTTTTTAGTTCATTTCTTCATTTTTTCCCGAGAAATTAAAAAAAAAATAAAATAAATTTTCATTGGTACTCTATTTTAACTCGGAATTTCAAAAAAATCCTTTCTTATTGTGTACTTAAACAGTAAGAAAAGCATGTTTTCAAATTTTCATCAATTTATCTTCAGTTTTGCTGGGCGCTGATGAATCTGTCCAGTTAGTCAGGACAAGTTTCCTTTATAAGTACAGATTATATACACACACACACACACACACACACACACACACACGAAGCAGTGCTTATTACCAGCCGAAAAGAAGTTGAAACAATTAAGCTAAAAGTCGGTGACCAAGAAATTACATCACAACCTCATATACGATATCTGGGAGTGATGCTTGATGCCCGACTCAACTTCAAGCAGCAAGTAGAACACGTCTGTACGAAAGCGTCAGTAGTGAGAGCTAGTCTCGCACGATTGATGCCGAACGTCGGAGGCCCAAAGCAGAGCAGAAGGCTACTATTGTCATCAGTAGTGACATCGGTGCTCACTTACGGAATATCTATCTGGGCTGACGCACTAGAGACGCAAGATTCGTGGTGAAAGGCGTGACCGATATATCGTATGAGTGCATTACGAGTCGCAAGCGCTTTCCGCACAGTGTCTGAGGAAGCAGTTTGTGTCATTTCCGGAACTCTGCCTCTTAGAGTTCTAGCTGAAGAACGACGAAACCTTTACCATCGAAAGACGTCAACCTTACTGAGTGCTGAAGAACTCAAGACAGAAAAGCATCGCACGTTGGCAGCTACAGTGGGATGTTGCCGTGAAAGGCAGGTGGACACACCGTCTCATACCACGGATTGACTTTTGGCTGAATCGTAATCACGGTGAGGTCAACTACTATCTAACGCAGATGCTATCAGGACATGGCTGCTTTCGAGAATACTTACACCGCTTCAAGCACGATAATTCTCCAGAGTGCCCGTCCTGCCCAGGAGTCAATGAAGATGCAGAGCATGTTTTCTTTGTGTGCCCACGATTTTATCCACAGCGTGATCAACTCGAAAACATCTTACATCAAAGTATCCAACCTGAGACACTAATAGAAGCAATGTTGTCGTCAAAAGCCGCATGGAACGCAATAACCACGTTTGCAACAGACGTCCTTACAGACCTGCGTTCCATCGAAAGAAAAAGAGCAAAGGACCACAACATCTAGAAGAAAGAAGTAATAACATCTTAGCTACCAGAAGGAAGAGCAGTAGCTAAATCCTCCCCCCCGCGAAGTAATGCCTAACGGCGGATACCGTGGGGATCAGAGTTCAGAGGATAGCGGAGGTTTTAGTCGGTATTAGCATTAACAAGTCACCTTTAAGTTAATGTTCGAGTCCGACATACCAGGCAAAACATCTAAGCCAGAGATTCGTAAAGGAATTTCCTTCGCTATATAACACACACACACACACACACACACACACACACACACACACACACACACACACACACCCACACACACACACACACACACACACACATACACTAAAAATATTTATTAAAAAACTAATATTTTTTGATCACATTATGTTGTCTTTACTTTATATTATAAATTAGGTAATTCCTTCTGATGGCAAACACGCGCTTCAAAGATTGTTATCAGTACTGTAGGGTGAAAAGAAAGACTATGGAATGAAAATAAATATAGGGAGAACTAAAGTGGCGAAAGTAAATAACAAAAAGATTTAGCGGTAAGAAGAAATGAAGAAAGAACAGATAAAATAAAATATTTGAGTATTATGATATTTTGGTAGTATGGAGGCGGAAGGCCGGAAGAGTGTAAAGGAAGTAACAGGAAGGAGAGCGACGGCAAAGGAAGTTTTTTGTAAGAAGAGGAAATTACTATGTAGTAAAAATGTGGTCTTACAGTTAAAGGAGATGTTAGCAAAATGAAGGGTTTTGTTACAAGGGATTGAAACATGGACAATGATTAAAAGGGAGACGAACTTAATTGGAGATCTAATTAAAAAATCCTAGAAATTCAAAACTCACAAATTCAAATTTCAAAATTAAAAAAATCGAAAATTGGTTTTTAGATACTCATTAAGAATATACACACCAAAAATATTAATATCTTTAAACTAATATCTTCATTTGCTGCCGACAAATTAAAATAAAATGTTAAAATTTCATTGTTCTAACCCTACAAACCTGGAATTCCAAAAAATCCTTCCTTAGTGTACACCGTAAGAAGAACTTGTATATAGATTTTCATCAGTCTATCTTCATTAGTTTTTGCTGGGTGTTGATTTTGAATCACTCAATACATGTTGTTTTATATATATTATTTATTTATATATATTTTACTTTCCCGGTAAATATAGCTTAGAATAACTATATTATAGGGGAAAATAAAAAGAACATGTCAAATATTGGGAATCGACTTTTTTGTAAATCTGTATGATTTAGGGTCCAACTAGCTCATCTAGACCAAAAACCCACAAATTTATTTATATATGAATGAACTGTGTATATGGTATGTGTTGTACTGCTTTTGGCTTTTATCTCAGGTTTGATCAAACCGATTTTCTTCAAATTTAGCTCATATATTTCTATATATAGATATATATATCTTGGGAAATACCAAGGAAATTTAGGCCATGGAGAGGTTGCCCGGAGCAAATAATATCCCTAAAACTTATGATGGACTTATATAAAAGACGGAAAAAACAACTAATAATCACCTTCGTCGACTTTAAAAGGGCCTATGATTGTATACTCCGACCATCCATGCTGAATATTCTGAGAAACCTGGGCCTTCACCCTAAACTCGTAAACATGATAAAATTAACTTTAACCGATACCCAGTCCAGAGTGAAACTCAGAGGTGAACTCTCTCAATCCTTCTACATAAAAACTAGATTGAGGCAAGGAGACGGCCTCTCACCACTCCTTTTTAACTGCGCCCTCGAATTTGTCATGAGAAAATGGTATGAAATAAGTCCCAAAAATATAAAAATGGGTACTAAGAAAAACTTCATCGCACTAAATTGCCTAGGATTTGCAGATGACCTCGCTCTTTTAGCAAATAATATTCAAGAAGCCAAAACAAAAACCATGAGCCTTCAAAACCTAGCACAAAAGATAGGACTTCATATCTCTTTCGAAAAAACTGAACTAATGGCCATAGATCCTCTGGTAATAGAGCGTATTACGGTAAACAATCAGAAAATTAAAATAGTAAAACAATTTAAATATCTAGGGGAAATAATAACTTATAATATAAATGAAAAAGTGACATGGCAAAACAGGACAAATAAAATGATTAATTCCCAAAAATTAACTTGGTCAACATATATATAAAAAATGCCTTTCTGCTAAAACAAAACTTAAACATTATAAAACTGTAGTTCAGCCAGAAGTCACCTACGGAAGCGAGACCTTTTTCAAAATCACTCAAAAAAACCGAATTGATAAAATTCTGAAAATAGAGAGGAGAATTGTCAGAACGTGTATCAATAAAAAACACCAAAAAGAAGGCCGATGGGGGATTGTGCCAAATGAGGTGGTATATCGAGAAATAGAGCCTGTTACTGATTGATACTATGCGGAAAAAAGAATCTCTTTCTTTGGTCATCTCATAAGGACACCACCGGAAACAAGACTGTCAAGAAATATCATTGAAAAGCTCTGGTTCCAAAAGCTAGAAGTAGGATGGATCACAGAAATTAGAGAAGATATGAAAGAATTGGGAATTCCCTGACTGACCTACAGAATAAAACTGGAAAAATTACAAAGCTAAAAGACAAAAGCATTAGATTTAAACAAAAGACAGACAAACGACAAAATACAACGAAGAGGGTGTTTACGGATGAAGAAAAGAAAGCAAGATCTGAACGGATGAAGAAATACTGGGCAGCTCGGAAGAGTAAAATAACACGCTTTTCTCAGAAAATATCCAACTAAAGTTGACTTAAGTGGTCCCATGTTGGCCGTAAAAGCATAATAATAATAATAATAATAATAATATATGTATATATATATATATATATATCTCATTAATCAGATTAACTTTCTTTTACAAGATTCGTTAAGAGGGTGGGGGATATCGCGATAAAACCAATTTCGGTTTTCTTTACAGGAATGTTAGAGAAAACTGAAGAAAATTTGTTTTGTCCAGTGTATCTATAACTAATAAAAAAAAAAAATTCTAAAAATCAACTCCCTCCTCTTAAAATTGAAATACATTTTTTTGTTCTTTTTTTCTATGTCCGTTTGGTTTAAATATTCTTCAAAATTCTTTTGAAAATTTTATTTCATATATAGAGCTATCAACAAATTGTACAGTTTAAAAAATTATAGACCCCGGACCAAAAAAGCAGAATATTAAAAAAAATTTTTTTTTCTTATTTTAGCCTTTATTGAAGGGGGTGTTAGATTTAGAAAAATAGTAAATAGTTAAACGCAACCTATGTATGAATATTTTAGAAAAATCTTTCTTAAAATTTATTACACAATTCTAAAAAAACGTATATTCTCTTTTTGACTATAACCTTTTAAATTTTTATTATACATTTTTTTTGTATTTTTCTTCACCACATAAGGGTTAAAGTACCTTTGGCACCTAAATTATATTCCGGGCTAAAATCAGAAGAAAGTTTTTTATTACTTTCAAAAAAAAGTTATTTTTTTCAAAATTTTTAAATAATTCTCTTATAAATTAATTATTTTTTGTTACGAATTATTTCTTTATAAATAAAATTTTCTTAAACTTTTCCCAAAAATTAAGAAGCCTTCAAAATAAAAAAAAAAATTATTCTAAATTTGGGAATTTCTATGCTTATACTTATACTTTGGTAATCGTGACTTGACGAAGGGATTCATGCAGTATTTTGACGATTGATGCAGCTTCATTTTAATTTACAGTAAGGATTCTGTTTTGAAAAAAAGTCAACGAGTAAGAATACTATTTCTTAAAAATATCGCTGGAAATTTTATTTTTATTTCGAACTGACAACGAAATATTTAGAATGAAAAATTTCTTATTAGGGTAATTGTTTTTATGATGTGGCTGATAATCTACCCTCCACTCGTATATGACCAAGAAATCACAATACATCACCAAGAAATAAAAACTGTCAATAGATTTAAATATTTAGGAAAAATTACCAGTCAATACTTAGATGAAAAACCTTCACGGAACAATACAGTCAACAAACTAAAAAACGCGCAAAACAACACCAAAAAAAAAAAAAAAAGAAAGTACAATAAAAAATGTCTTTCCATAACGTTACGAAATTGAAACATTAAAAAACTGTGATCCAACATTCTGAAGCGACACTCTATTTATAAAAACCCAGCTGCTATAGACAGATTCTGAAAAAAACGACAGAAGGATCGTAAGAACGTGCATTAATAAAAAATTTCAGAAAAACGGACACCGGACAATTCTCTTTAATGAAGAGTATCTAAAGAATTAGAAACTGTAACCAGTACCATCAAGAAGAAAAAAATTTCATTCTAAGGATACAACACCTGGGAACAGATCGTCAAGACGACTATAGAAAAACTCTGGAATAAAATGGATCACAGAAACTAAGTAGGATTAACAAATTAAAAAAGATACGATTTTTTAAGTAAGATATGAAATTAAGAAACAGGTAAAGAAACAAACTATATTACAACCAAGAAAAATAAACAAAAGAAAGGAAGGGCGATTGATTTCAGGGAGGGAAAGACAGACAAGATCTGAAAGGATGAGGAAATACTGGAAAAATAGGAAATAAAAAGTCCTTCTTATAACTGAATAAATTATCCCAGGCTGGCCATAAAGCGGAAAAAAGTAAGTAGTATTATAACAACCTTTCAAAGAAACTGTTATTTTTGAGATTTCAAATGGCGATTTCTCGTTTAATTTATGCAGAAACGGTTTTTTTAATTTATTTATTTTGGATGAATTTTAAATTATTTCAAGGTGAACAAGAGTTAAAGTAAATTTTAGGCGATTTCCGTTTAAAATATTTAATGGATTTTTTTATTAAACTTTCCCTTAGGTATAATGAATAAGATCTGGTACCAGGAGGAATACCAAGTAGTTCCATGTTGTATATATAAATGGGCATAAAGAATTCAACACCGACTCCCTAATTTTGAAAAATATTTTACATTTTATGAAAGCAGATAAAATTAAACCCAACCTACCGAGTTGGTCTAGTGATAAATTTTTTTTCGTAAATCAGCTGATTTCGAAGTCGAAGTTCAAGGCCTAATAAAGGTAGTTACTTTTACTCCGATTTGAATACAAGATCGTGGATACCGATTTTCTTTGATGGTAATTGGCTTTCAATTAATCATACGTCTCAGGAGTAGTCGACCTGAGTTTGTTCAAGACTACAAATTTACCGGTACAGTTACATTACACTGATAAGTCGCTAATGACTTTAATTTTTGATGCGGCTATAAAAAAAAGTATAAAAAAAAATTAAAACGATATATTCATATAAAGTAAAAATATTTTTAACGCTATAAAATACCGAGATAAATTTTTATAACGTTAATATGATTATACATTTTTATTAACGTAAAGTAACTTAAAAATAATAGAGAATATCATGACTATAATATATATATACCGCACTCCAACTACTTGGAGTGCTGGTATATTTAATAGTAATCTTTTAACCTCTTTCAACCGTCAGAGAGCAAATGTAATAAAAAAAGTTTTCTCTATGTTTTTAACCAAGCCCCAACGTCAGGGAACTGATCTTGTATGCATGAAGGAAGCAGGAAAGTAAAGTTTCAGCGGCTGTACGGCACACTATGATAAAGAGGTACTTATATTAACATGTATATGACCCGTTAGTGAATATCATATAACCGTCACTTCACGTATAAAGCGTAACCACAAACACTCTTGGAATAGCTTTATCTATTTATTTTTGTAGGTTTTATTTAAATAACAACTCACCAGTAATTTTATTGCAAGAATTAATGAGTCTGTGAATAATTATAGTAATGTATTAATTAATGTTGTAAATCAACAAAATTTAAATTAAACCAAATTCAAAATAACAATTTAATAGAATATTTGATTCGTAAATTAGGTACCAAATTTTCATCGAGTTACTTCACAGAATCGCATCTCAATTTTATATTGCTTTATTAAATTACTGTTCAATATAAATACATTTCAAAAAGTAATGCTATCGTAATTTCACAGTTAAACTCATTATTTTCCCTTCATATCTTTTATAATAATTTATCTACGATTACCTTTAAATATTTATTCTGATTCAATAAGCAGAGTCAATAGAGATTTTAACCTCGAAAAAATTTACTACAGCAAATAAATTACTGGAATGAATTTGGAAAAATATATAGAATAAAACTATGCTCAAGCGAACATAAACGATTAACTATTTAATTTATTAATTAAGAAATTAAGGAAGAATTTTTAGTTTTTTGCTTTAATCGCGTTTAAAAATAAAAAGCATCACAAAATAACTTAGGAAATTTTGCATAAAAAGTTTCCCGGGTACTTTTTTCTACGAGAAATACTGAAGGGGCTAGTGAATTTTACAATAAACACCAAAATTGCAATACGATAGACTAGCTTGAATAGAGCTGACTAGCTGGAATAGATGGAATACCTGTAGAATTACTGCGCAGTGCAGGGGAGGAGGCGATTGATAGATTATACAAACTGGTGTGTAATATTTATGAAAAAGGGGAATTTCCGTCAGACTTCAAAAAAAGTGTTATGGTAATGATACCAAAGAAATCAGGGGCAGATAAATGTGAAGAATACAGAACAATTAGTTTAACTAGTCATGCATCAAAAATCTTAACTAGAATTCTATACAGAAGAATTGAGAGGAGAGTGGAGGAAGTGTTAGGAGAAGACCAATTTGGTTTCAGGAAAAGTTAGGGACAAGGGAAGCAATTTTAGGCCTCAGATTAATAGTAGAAGGAAGATTAAAGAAAAACAAACCAACATACTTGGCGTTTATAGACCTAGAAAAGGCATTCGATAACGTAGACTGGAATAAAATGTTCAGCATTTAAAAAAAATTAGGGTTCAAATACAGAGATAGAAGAACAATTGCTAACATGTACAGGAACCAAACAGCAACAGGAGCAATTGAAGAACATAAGAAAGAAGCCATAATAAGAAAGGGAGTCCGACAAGGATGTTCTCTATCTCCGTTACTTTTTAATCTTTACATGGAACTAGCAGTTAATGATGTTAAAGAACAATTTAGATTCGGTGTAACAGTACAAGGTGAAAAGATAAAGATGCTACGATTTGCTGATGATATAGTAATTCTAGCCGAGAATAAAAAGGATTTAGAAGAAACAATGAACGGCATAGATGAAGTCCTACGCAAGAACTATCGCATGAAAATAAACAAGAACAAAACAAAAGTAATGAAATGTAGTAGAAATAACAAAGATGAACCACTGAATGTGAAAATAGGAGGAGAAAAGATTATGGAGGTAGAAGAATTTTGTTATTTGGGAAGTAGAATTACTAAAGATGGACGAAGCAGGAGCGATATAAAATGCCGAATAGCACAAGCTAAACGAGCCTTCAATAAGAAATATAAGTTGTTTACATCAAAAATTAATTTAAATGTCAGGAAAAGATTTTTGAAAGTGTATGTTTGGAGTGTCGCTTTATATGGAAGTGAAACTTGGACAATTGGAGTATCTGAGAAGAAAAGGTTAGAAGCTTTCGAAATGTGGTGCTATAGGAGAATGTTAAAAATCAGATGGGTGGATAAAGTGACAAATGAGGAGGTATTGCGGCAAATAGATGAAGAAAGAAGCATTTGGAAAAATATAGTTAAAAGAAGAGACAGACTTATAGGCCACATACTAAGGCATCCTGGAATAGTCGCTTTAATTTTGGAAGGATAGGTAGAAGGGAAAAATTGTGTAGGCAGGCCACGTTTGGAATATGTAAAACAAATTGTTAGGGATGTAGGATGTAGAGGGTATACTGAAATGAAACGACTAGCACTAGATAGGGAATCTTGGAGAGCTGCATCAAACCAGTCAAATGACTGAAGACAAAAAAAAAAAAAAAAAAAAAAAAAAAGACTAGCTTGGAAACTGGGTCGCTTCGCCTATATAATAAGACCAATATACGCGTAGTGTACAGTACATACAATAAGAGGTAAATTAATAATTTATTCGTTTAGGTTTACCCATTTCATTTAGATTTATCCATTTTGATTAATTTAAAAATCAAGAAGCTGATAACCAATTCAATTAGCCTCTAATGAAAACATACCCAATCTCTTTTTGCTGTGGTCCGCTTTCGGGAACGAGGTCAATGCCTACTACATCCTCTCACACTGCAGCTCCATTTCATCCTAACAGCGAATATCTCAGTAAAGTGGGGCTCGATGCCGAAACGGTGATCTGGCGAAGTATACACACAGGCGGGCTCCTAGTCGCCAAAGTTGCTATTCTATCCGTGCATCTATAATAACATCAGACCCATTCAGCCATCCGCCGCAGGGCTAAGAATCTAAAGAAGCTGGCAACTGTGTTTCAACTACTACGGTTTTTCAATTAACTTACAGATCAAAACCAGAATTGATTATCTTCTTTAATAGGCACGGTATCGAATCGGTTTAAAGTGGTCCTCTAAACATTACCTAAACATTTTGTCTGAAACAATTTTTGATATGATCAACACTTACGGTAAGGGATGATCAAAATTTTGCTGGAATTGTAAAAAGATGGGACTTGTCGTATGCTAAACAAGTGAAATTTTTTCACAAGCAACCATTGTCGTAATGAGTAAATTTAAAGTTTTTCTTAACTATAAGGAGAAAATCTTTTTTTTCCGCTACTTAGCACCGGTAAAATCTACCTCCTCCTTCCGGCGTGATGAAAGGAATTTTTTTTTATGTTTGTCCTCAAATCTTATATCCTTAATTTAAAATACTTTCCGACATTACTGTCGATGAAATCATGCACAGTTACTACACCCCCCCCCCCCAGAACCATACGGGGTAAATTAAGTGTGGTAGTTAAGAGTGCGGGTGAAAAAATTTCAAAATCTGCAAAACGGATGTTATCTTTTGAAATCCAAATCAATCTACTAATTAAACTCATCCAATGTATAATAATTAGATTAAAGAATAACTAAAAAGTATAAAGAAATTTTGAAAAATTTTTGTAATATTTTTATTTTGTCCTGTATAGCGCTACTCCCTTCTAGATAACACAATTTAAGATAGCCGATATCACCTTTAAACCGAATATCTGTTACTATCCAAAACGTGGTTGAACAAATATGCATTACAGTTAAGAATTATGTTCTTTTAAGAATTTAGATTTAAGAGTTCAGACATTAACAAGCAAATTCTAATTTAGGAATATTACTATTAATTTTATTTTACACTTGTCCTAGGTACAGGTATCTCATTTATGTATTTATTTATCTTTGGATTTTATAACTCAAAGTTAACTTTTTAACCGACTTCAAAAGAGGAGATATGTATTCGATCCGTATATTTTTTTTAATATTTGTTCACACGTAACCTTTTTCCTATTAACTCGATTAAAATAAATCTTCTTAGAACCGACGCAGCTGCTTTTCACGGTGGTACCATAATGTTGAACAAATTTTAAACATAAAAAATCTGTCTGAAAAGTGACAAAAACATTTTTCGCCTCTGGCAGTTAATCTGTAGGTAACCTCCTTCTTTCACAAAGCATTTCCAACTGGCCAATTGTAACTTCACAAAAACGCATGTTGTTTAATAAATCAATGAAATCCACGTCATTTCTTAGTCTCGTGTTTACTTTTAGCTCAAAAAATAACAACTGATCCCACAAACGGTCTTTGATTTGAGGCACTGTATTATATCATCAAAAAAGGAGCACATTAACTCCACCAAATAACTTATCAGACATAGAAAATTATGAAATTATTAAAAATAATAAATAAATAAAATGTAACCGACATGAAACTGCGTTGAAAAGTAAGAAATAATTATATTTCGTCCAAAAAATTAATTAAATTCTTAAGACACTTTTTAAAATCGGCGCTAAAATACGTGATCATAATTTTGTTGTACTTGAATGGATCTATATATATATATGGCGTATATAAAAAGACGAAATAATGGCAAACAGAAAAGTAATCAAAGCACAGAAATATGAATGAATTACGCTGATATACTACAGGTTTATATTCTGTGGTTTTATATACACCCCTCCCGGAGCCGGACTCGCAATTAAGCATAACTCAGCTCCGGGAAACGTTTTCACCAACTCAACCTAACCAAGACCCACCCGGGTCTTCATGGTAACAGTTGCTTGGCTCTAACCGGGTTCACCGAGAGGGTCTCGGTCTTAACAGCTCGAGGGCGACGGAGACCTCGTGTTTCATCATCTTCGCTCATCCCGGCAAGCCCGGACGAACGACGACTTTACAGGACGCTGTCCATAATCCCCTCGCTACCTCGTCGCCCGCAGTATCGTTGTTATATATTTTGATACAGCCCTAAATTTTTCGACTCCCGATACCATGTTCGGTACAATCGTGTCTACATCGAGAGGTCCAGTTACTTGTTCGCAGATGCCTCTTTCAACCATCACTATCGTCACATGAACACAATATGTTCAAGGGAGTCATGGTCTCCACAATAAAGGCGCTTGGAATTGAAAACTATAAGTATTGGTTTTTATGAAATATACGTATGTAGTATTATAGACAAAATGTATATTATATCTAAAAATTAATTTTATTGAAGCTGACGCCTTTTTAAAAAATGTGTCTAAAGAATTATTTAGGTAAAATTATTTCTTATGTTTTAATGGATTTTGATGTCTTCCATTGTTTTTAAAAATAATTATGCTGTTTTTATAACAGAATATTAACGTTGTCATAGGTAGGTATTGAAAAGAAGGCTGTTAATACAGGTACAATTAATTATAAAGAAGAATTATTTATTTATTTTTTAGTGTTTTAGCAATACAGTTTTATATTTCCTTTTTATATAGGACATTTCTGTATTGAAATATATACAGTTTTCGTTTACTGAAAATTTACGATAAATTGGAGTTTTTTTTTTACACATGCTATATACCTATCAATTGTATTATGACATCTTTGAACCGATAATTTTATTACGTTTTCTTCTTTACAAAGGGTATTACAAATTATTACACAGAGGTATTCTGCTTTGCAATAAAATATCCTTGCGTAAAACCCGACAATGCTGCTGTTATATTATCAAGCCTGTTATAATTATTTATGGTTATTGTTTGACGTACCTTTGTGTAGGAGTCGACCCTTTGTATGAACATTGTTGTATTTGGTGACATCATTAATTAAGTTCGTGTGGAAAATAAACATCGAGGAAGTAAACAGCAGTAAATTTACTACAATACAACTGACAATATGATTATAAAATAGTGCTTTGATGCAGGTATAATCCATTATATGATAATAATTTCAAATTAAAAACTTGTTTTATGAGATTGTTGAAAATCAATTTAATATATTATTACATAATAATATTTGAGTTATTGTTGTTTTTACTCTTATAATTTGATTTTATTATCAACAGTAGATTATACAAACTGGTGTGTAATATTTATGAAAATGGGGAATTTCCATCAGACTTCAAAAAAAGTGTTATAGTAATGATACCAAAGAAATCAGGCGCAGATAAATGTGAAGAATACAGAACAATTAGTTTAACTAGTCATGCATCAAAAATCTTAACTAGAATTCTATACAGAAGAATTGAGAGGAGAGTGGAAGAAGTGTTAGGAGAAGACCAATTTGGTTTCAGGAAAAGTATAGGGACAAAGGAAGCAATTTTAGGCCTCAGATTAATAGTAGAAGGAAGATTAAAGAAAAACAAACCAACATACTTGGCGTTTATAGACCTAGAAAAGGCTTTCGATAACGTAGACTGGAATAAAATGTTCAGCATTTTAAAAAAATTAGGGTTCAAATACAGAGATAGAAGAACAATTGCTAACATGTACAGGAACCAAACAGCAACAATAACAATTGAAGAACATAAGAAAGAAGCCCTAATAAGAAAGGGAGTCCGACAAGGATGTTCCCTATCTCCGTTACTTTTTAATCTTTACATGGAACTAGCAGTTAATGATATTAAAGAACAATTTAGATTCGGAGTAACAGTACAAGGTGAAAAGATAAAGATGCTACGATTTGCTGATGATATAGTAATTCTAGCCGAGAGTAAAAAGGATTTAGAAGAAACAATGAACGGCATAGATGAAGTCCTACGCGAGAACTATCGCATGAAAATAAACAAGAACAAAACAAAAGTAATGGAATGTAGTAGAAATAACAAAGATGGACCGCTGAATGTGAAAATAGGAGGAGAAAAGATTATGGAGGTAGAAGAATTTTGTTATTTGGGAAGTAAAATTACTAAAGATGGACGAAGCAGGAGCGATATAAAATGCCGAATAGCACAAGCTAAACGAGCCTTCAGTAAGAAATATAATTTGTTTACATCAAAAATTAATTTAAATGTCAGGAAAAGATTTTTGAAAGTATATGGAGTGTCGCTTTATATGGAAGTGAAACTTGGACAATCGGAGTATCTGAGAAGAAAAGATTAGAAGCTTTTGAAATGTGGTGCTATAGGAGAATGTTAAAAATTAGATGGGTGGATAAAGTGACAAATGAAGAGGTATTGCGGCAAATAGATAAAGAAAGAAGCGTTTGGAAAAATATAGTTAAAAGAAGAGACAGACTTATAGGCCACATACTAAGGCATCCTGGAATAGTCGCTTTAATATTGGAAGGACAGGTAGAAGGGAAAAATTGTGTAGGCAGGCCACGTTTGGAGTATGTAAAACAAATTGTTGGGAATGTAGGATGTAGAGGGTATACTGAAATGAAACGACTAGCACTAGAGAGGGAATCTTGGAGAGCTGCATCAAACCAGTCAAATGACTGAAGACAAAAAAAAAAATTATCAACAGACATATTAAATGAAATTGATGAAAATAAACGAGCAGTATTTTATCCATATCTAAAATAACAAAATACTAGAAATTAATAATTAAAAATTACATTGTGTGGGTGTGTGTGTGTGTGTGTGTATGTATAGCCTGTGACACTCCCAGTAACGTAAGTATTCCAACGTGGTGTCATACATCTAAATCGGTTCAGCCGTTGAGTTGATACGGTGGAACAAACATGTATAAATACACCATGAATATATTACATACCGTTTTGGGCAACCTCGTAAAAAACAGTAGTAAGACAACAACTTCACACGAATGAAATACAAGGTTTCCGAATCGTTCAAAGTGAAGCGTTGAGATGCAAGTTATTAAAAATCGAATCGTTTATCTGATGGATTTTTTTTTAAACATATACTTATACGAGGTTTGTAAGTAAAGTAATGAGACTGGTTCAGAAAAATCTTTTATTTACAATCCAATTATACATAGATTCTACTACCTTTGAAGTAGTTCCCTTGGAAAGGCACCCAAAGCTTCAAACGGGTTGCCCTCTCTTCATAGCAGTGCTGGAACTCAGAAACCGGAATATCCGTCAGATGGTCGGTTACATTTTTAAAATAAATATTTTATACTGTTCCAAAATGGGATCATGTGAGGTGTTTTTTTAAAGTCAAGAACAGAAAAAAGTCGCAGGTACTCAAATTCAGGTGAATAAGATGGTAGAGGAATTACAGGAATGTTTTTCTTTGCCAAAAACTCATTAATTGAGAGTGCAGTGTGACAAGGTGCATTGTCACAATCCAGCATCCAGCTGTCTTTGATGGTTGGTCTCACGCGGTCAACTCTTTTCCACCGTCTTTCAAGAATTTCTCGGTAAACATATTGATTTACAGTTTGTTCTGTAAACAAAAAATCCAAAATTCTCCGATTCGATTAACATTTTTATCACTTTTTGACGTTAACGGTCTTCCAGAGCGTGGATCGTCCACAACTGATTCCCGGCCATCTGAAAATGCTTTAAACCACCTAAAAACTTGGGCTCGTAACAGAGCGTCATCTCTATACTGCCTTCTCAATTTTGTAAAAGTTTCAGTACCATTTTCATCGAGTTTAACACGAAACCTGATTACAAAACTTTGTTCATAATTAGTATCACTTATTTTTGTAACGCACAAAAAAAAACTCATTTCATGAAAAGTTTGTTTACGTCTCACGTGGCAACAATAGACTAAAAATATTACTACTTAATAAATATCAACTGTTCATATGTTTATTAGTAACTTTTCAGCGTTGCCACTTGAATAACTGACAAAAAAACTAGTCTCATTACTTTATTTACAGACCTCGTATAATCCACCGGGTTGGTCTAGTGGTGAACGCGTTTTCGCAAATCAGCTGATTTCAAAGTCGAGTATTGCAACGTTCAAATCCTAGTAGAGACAGTTACTTTTATACGGATTTTAATACTAGATCGTAGATACCGGTGTTCTTTGGTGCTTGGGTTTCAATTAACCACACATCTCAGAAATGGTCGACCTGAAAGTGCACAAGACTACACTTCACTTACACTCATACATACCATCCTCATTCGTCCTCTGAAGTAATACCTGACGGTGATTCCTGGAGGCTAACAGGGAAAAGAAAAAGAAAACACACACACATATATATATATATATATATATATATATATATATATATATCGCCTATGAGACTTGCGGTAATGAAACGTTTCCGCCGCGGTGGTGTCATATATCTAAATCGGCTCAGCCGTTGTGCTGCTACGGTGGAAAAAACATACATATATATATATATATATATACCCTAAATACATTAAACTCTTTTTGGGGCAGTAGTGAAAAAATAGATGATAACGCAATTTTTTCATGTCATTTGATAAAATGGTGATTTCTTGCCGACTGAAAACCACAGTTAAATGAATTTATTACATCTACCTAATAATTATCCTATACATTCGTGTTTCTACACTACATAATGATACTAATATATAATAAATATGTATGTAAATATGTATTTATTTAGAAATAAACACTTTTAAAAATCTTATTGTCATATAAAAATAATTATAGTCCATCATCAATACCGCATTTTTACTTTTCTAGCCGAAATTAAAATATTCATTCTATTTAGAATGTTTTTTGTCGATGGCGTTTGAAGATTTCTCTTAAAAATGGTTTGGCTATTTTTGCAATTAACATGTCTGATGTATTTTGTCTACAGATGCAAACATATAACATCTAATTCAAATTTAACCAAATCATAACACTAAAGGTATATATATAATACCTCTATATAATATATATTATATCTATTATATATATATATATATATTATATATTATAATCTATATAATATATATATATATATATATAACTTAGATACAAGAGGCTCTCTGAGTTTAATGATGTTTATTTTACAAAACTCTACGGATAAAAGTGCATGGATATCCTTATTAACCTTGAGTAAATGTTTAAACATCACCTTTCATTTCGGTCAGAAGGTCATTATTATTGATACGGAACAGCATATTGGTATTATGACGAAGACTATGCGAAACGACTTAACTCCTAATTTTTTTGGTGAGGCTGTCAAGGAATGTTTTTTATTCTTGCGAGTGACAACTTCAGTTTCATTTTTAGTGATTTTTTTACGTCAAGACATAATTATCATGCTATCAAGAATGCGTATAAAATCGGCAGTTCTATCAGGAAGGTAAAGACATTTATCGATTTAAAAAATAACATTTGATGAGAAACTACTGTTCAAACAGCATGTAGATGCCATAGTGTCGAAAGCTAGGAAGACTTTAGAATTGATACTGCGGAATTAGACGTCATTTTATTAACATCAAGTCAATCTTAAGGTTATATCGAATTAATATTAGATCGGTTTTGGAATATAATTCGGTAGTTGGAAATATAAAATGATGTGTATCGACACTAAGACTGAGGTGGTTCAAAATAATTATTTTTACTGTCTACAAGAAAAAGGCTTCGGTAAGCATAATATTAGTTGCCCAAGAGCAATGTGTACATATTGGGACTTACCCTCGCTAAAAAGCAGAGGACACTGCAGGATTTGTTTATAAGGCCCTTAATGCCAAGATAGATATTGATGTTTCGAATGTTGGGCTTAGAGTGAAGAGATTAAGTATAATGAATCATCGTTTGTTATGTCTGAGTCAGCGACGCGTGTTTCGCCGTCGTCTAGATTTATTGATATTATTCAACTATGCAGCGACACGATATTTTTTATGTGAGCTTTGTTAAGAAGGTCGAAGTTCTACCTCATAATGTAATGAAATTTGTTTATAAAACATTATTATTATGACTTATATAACTTATGACTTATCTTTATTGGGCGATATACCAAGGATTTTCTGTTCTATTGAAAAAAATAAAAACAAATTATCCCTTTCTCTTACAAGTTATTACTAATATTATTCTTTTTAAGAAAAAAACTTCTATTGAAAAAAATAAATTTTGTACCTATAATAATAGAAATAATACGATCACAAAAATGCCATCCTAAAGGCAACTGGTTTTTTCTTTTTTAGCTAACACATATAAGTATTCTAAATCCGCGTTAAAACAATAAAAACCACCTTTGTTAAATCTTTAATAATATATTTTCCAAAGTAAAATATACAACTAGGTTTTTATTTATTGTGACGTTCACGCGCATGAAAAAGGAGAGAATGGAATTTATAAATTGTAATAAAAATAATGATAACATTACAAAGAGGTTGAACACTTCATGAATTGTATATAAAGCCAAAGAATAATACATATCATGGAAAAGCGATAAAAAAATGAAATACATATGAATTATTATTACAACTTTAGTACTAGCTATGAATTTGCAAAAAGTTGGCGGATAAAACACCGCAGATTTATTACGATTTTAATCCCGCATTGTATGTGAGAATTTTCAAAACTATGGACTTTTATTACCTACTAGAAAAGGATTCAGATTATTGTGACGTAAACTTTAATAAAAAAATTTCAAAAGTAATTTTTTCTACTTTTTTACGAGTTGCGTAATCTTTATGTTAAAACTGTGTCGTATTCTCTCTCTTGGCAATCTCAAAAAAGTTTTTCTCTTTAGTGATTAAATTGTATATAACCACCAAGTTTGTGCCGTGGGAATATGCAGTGATAATTTTGTAGCGTATAAAAAATACCATCCCTGACCGGAAATCCTGGGATTCGAACCCCGGAACCTCGGAATGAAATTCTGAGACGTTATCACGCCTTCAAGGTAATCGGCAGATTATTCCTACTTTTAAACGAAAAAATGAGCTATAATAATTTATATCCGTAATAAAGATTGTACTAGTTAATACTCGTATACAAATTATATTTTCCAATTTAATTGAGTAAAATGGAATCTTAAAATGAATTATTTTTAAATTATTTTTTAAATCGATTCTAGAATACAAGGCTACTTTGTACAACTGTCATTAAGAAATATGCTAGATGGTTCTCCAGCCTTCTTTTGTATGTAGTACATCTTTTATATTTTAATAAGTTTGCCTTTTCATACACTCAATCAATATGGCACTCTTTTTCCTCTTTCTTTTCTACCATTCTTTTTTACATTCTTGTAGGCATTGTGATCACGAAAAATTTCGGTTTTCAGATTTTAACGTAAATATCCATTTTGACAATCTCTCAATCCATTTTGACTAGTTTCGGCTTGACGTTTGTACGTATGTATATATCTCGCATAACTAAAAAACGATTAAACATAGTATGTTGAAATTTTTGATTTAGGACTGTTGTAACATCTAGTTGTGCACCTCCCCTTTTTATTGCAATCGACTGCACAAAAAGTGTGCAAACAAGCCTATAATCCAAAAAATTTGATTTTGGACTTTTTTTAACTGCAGTAATAAGCCCTCGTTGAGAGCTTTTTAACAATATATCGTAAGTAGTACTTATTTTCATTGGTTCCAGAATTATAGCGAAATAAAATTTTAATTAATTAAATATTTGGTTCTTACAAGGGGAAGACACATCGGTTCGAATCCGACTTCATCTCCTTTTTTTAACTTTTTTTATATTTTTAAATTCATTTTATAAATGATTATTAACCTACAATTATAAAAAATATAATTAAATTACAAAAATAAATATTAAAAAAAGAATATAATTTCTTATTAAAAATTGGAGGATCGTATCTCACTTTCAAATGAAATAAGTTTAAATGAAGAGAAAAACGTTTTGAGTTTTTCAAAAATCTATGTGAGGAATGGGAGGATGTTAAAAATCTGGAGTTGATTCCCTCTCGCATACCCCTAACATATGGAAAAAACATCAATCGGTAGGTAAGGATTTTCAAATAATAATACAAATTGACTGTACTATTATAAATTCGAAAAAAAGGTTGTTTTTTTTTTGCCAGACCATAATCGCTGAACTAAATGACAAAAAACACAGATGTTTTTTGTCACGTAAATTTAAAAATTACACATAAATTACAGATATTTAAATTGGGTATTAATCTTATTATTTCAAATAAAATTTAGCAAAAAAAATATAAGAAATTTTTGTTAATTTTAAATGATAGCTTACAGAATCAATGAATTAGACTTTACTGTACCGAAAACTTTTAAAAATAACAATGTGTAATAAACCATCCGTACGAAATTTTTAAGTCCAGTATTTTGTAAGTAACGTTTAGGAAAAGATTTAATGCGACGTAACAGGAGTGAATAATATGTTTCGTGTAAAAGAAATAAATAGAATAGGAAGTAATAAATTATAAATGAAATAAGAAATAAATAAGATTAGAAAAGTATTTAGAACATTTAAACTATACTTCACAGTTAAATAATGAAATAAAAATGTAGATAAATCATGTAGTAGATAAATCATGAAACTGCTATTTTATTTCTAGTTTTTTTTTTACGATACCATTTTGTTTTAAAAACTCTATTAATTTATTTCAATACAACTATGCAATATTTTATTTCTAAAACAAATCTTGTAATTTGATCGATACGATCAAATTTTCACATTGACAAACATAAGTCAACAGCAGGAAATATTGTATTTCATAAATTTAGAGAAGGAATTTGAAAGAGTCGAACGGAGAAAATGATGGGAGATTCTTAAAAAAAAGTAGAATGAAACGATAGAAGGTTAAGTAAAGAATTATATATGAAAAAAACAGCAACTGACTGGGTTGGTCTAGGTCAAAGTGGTAGGCAAGAATCCTACTTTTCAACGACACTATTCAACATTTATTTATTACGATAAGGAATATATTAGAAGAAAAAGAAGGACGAAAGATAAAATTCATTCTGAAGGCTTACACATACAACAAAGATTATTAAAACCCCTTGAGGATGCAAAAAAAGAATATAGAATAAAATAGATAGGAAAAACTAGAATGATGGAAATAAGCAACAAACAGGATTTATCTATAAGGATAAGTTAAGGAATAATATAAAACGTAAAAAAAGTTATAGATATTTGGGTAATCTACAAGAGAGCAATGGAAATAAAAGGAAGGATAGTTTTGGCAAAACAGACCTTCAATAAGAAGAGAGAATTACTATGTTCGAAGCGGGCTGGAAATCCCTTTACACTGTGATAAATCCAACTTAATCGGGCTCTAGTGCTGCCAATTCTCACCGCTGATATCCCTCACTGCTGCTGGAAAAGGTGGGGAGGATAAGCCGTGGTGGAGAACATCCAGTGTGTTCATTTGTGGTAGGATGACCTTAGTCGTATTCGAGTGTGGAATCATGGCGAATATGAAGGCGTTCACTCAAAGACCGTTTTTTAGCTGAGTGGATCAACGAACGTCCCCACACACTGGCAAAACATTGGAGAACATTATGAATGATTTCTTCGTGCGTTTTCGGAAATCGTCACTATCACGGCAAACGTTACTGACAAAAGAGAAGAAGGTTTTTGCAACGGGAAATGTACCTGATGCGCCACACGAGACCAATCAGAGAGAGACATGTGCTGCTGTGGAAGCATCGATTCAATGATCACCGATCAAATCAACCCGCAAACATTCTGCAGAGTTAAGCGTTCCAACATCGACCATTCGAGACCATATGCGGAAGGAATTGAAAGTTAAATATTTTCGTCCAGCCACACGTAATTAATTGATTGTTTATGACCGTGATCGACATGTTTATGGATGTCGGTAATTGCTTGAACGCTTTCCGACAGCAAACGATAAAAGAATTTCATGTTCTCACACGGTTATGCCATTTATCGAAGTTTTCGTAACCGAAATGTTTTGTTCTGCGCGAAACACAATTCTCATTTATTTTGAGGAATTCGAACACCAACCGCCTCTTTATTATGATTTGGGCTAGGATGACAGCTGAACATCTTGGTACTTATTTTATCGATGGCGCAGTTAAACAACACAGTTACCTGAGAATTATCGACAACTGCCTGCTTCCAAAATTAACAATAAAAGGGATCGCTGACATCATTACGTTACAACAAGACTGTGCTTCAGCGGATTTTGTTTTGAACATCCGCAGGCGCCTCAATGAAATTTTTCCGAATGGCTGGATCGGTCGACGGAACGGAACGGCGGGAATTTCAATATTTCTCCCTACAGATTGCAGAGCCTGGATAATGTCCCTTGCTGCTGTATCTTTCTATTATCGGGCCGATTTCATCGGTTATTTAGTGGCGGTTATAAATTTTAAATTTTATTTATTGACGGATTTGGTCATTTGCGTTCTATCCGTATGGACCACGGTGCAATTTATTTACTGGTTCTGACCGTGATAGACTAAGCTTTTGAGCCTAGTAATCCCGGCGTAATTTCCCTTCAGACCATCCGCTGAAGTACTTTCGGTACCAGCACCTATCGGCTAGCAGGAGTGCGCCTACCGGAGCTCTAGTTATTTGGAGGGAGAAATGCGCCCCGTTCTCCGGAGGGAGTTGCATATGATGACTAAACGAAACTGTAGTTCTTCGAGGGACGGTGTGGAGTGTTGTCTAGCTTTTTATAGTTTTAACAAAATTTAATTGCGAAAACGGTCACTGTCGCGGCCGGAATTTTCGTGCGGTTTCCATTTATAGGTTACGCGATATATAGAGGCTCCTAAGCCTGGTTTGTCATTTTTTGACTCTCGTACCGCCTATTCACGGTAGTTCGTTTAATACGGCATGAGGCCGTTTTCTTATACCCTGTGGAGTACGGTCCTCTCGGCAGATGTCCCGGAGATGGCCGTGTTCGGACACGGCCGCTCTCCCTAACAGTCTGCGTGCCTGCGCCACTCCCAGTTCGGATACGGTCACTCCCGCATCGTAGCGAAGAGTGACGTTTCTCACGAAGGATCGGTCGATGGTGAAAATGGATACAGAAAGAAGGCTGTTGACGAAAATTGACAAGGTCGATTACCGTCTTGCTCAGTACCCTAGTAATTCTTTCACAGAACCAGTGTATACAATTACACTGTAATATTAAATCACCAAGAAAAATTGTTCGAATTAATCGGTATTTTTCATCTTTAGCGTATAAAGTAATAAAAAAATTAAGAAAAGGAATATTACCTGCGATTAAACGATCTAGGAACGTTCACATAATCGAAATTACAGATATTAATTTTAAAAATATTTACTTCAATTTAAATATTTTAATTTTAGTTCAGCTACAGAAAGGAAACAAAGAGATTTTTTAATGTTAACTTAAGAATACTGAAAACAACGCAAACGTTCGGATAAATGAACGAGAGAAGTCGGTAAACCGAGAATCTTATAATTAAAATCCGTGTAATAATTCGATTTTAAATAACAAGATTAATCCACAAAATAAACCGGCTTTCCTCTTTTTATTATACTCGTACTAAAAATAAGTTATTTTATTTTGTAATCTTACAAAGCAAATTTTTATCTAGCTGACCCGGCATTAAATTTGTTTGCACGAATTAAATAAATTATTTTATAATATTTGATAAATTATATTATGAAAATGATAAAATATATACATTAATTCGCTATTACTTTTCTTTCTTTCTTCTTATGACCCCCAAAATGTTTACTACAGTTAAACCTCATCATTATCACTACTATATTTTTTTTTTTTGTCTTCAGTCATTTGACTGGTTTGATGCAGCTCTCCAAGATTCCCTATCTAGTGCTAGTCGTTTCATTTCAGTATACCCTCTACATCCTACATCCCCAACAATTTGTTTTACATACTCCAAACGTGGCCTGCCTACACAATTTTTCCCTTCTACCTGTCCTTCCAATATTAAAGCGACTATTCCAGGATGCCTTAGTATGTGACCTATCAGTCTGTCTCTTCTTTTAACTATATTTTTCCAAATGCTTCTTTCTTCATCTATTTGCCGCAATACCTCTTCATTTGTCACTTTATCCACCCATCTGATTTTTAACATTCTCCTATAGCACCGCATTTCAAAAGCTTCTAATCTTTTCTTCTCAGATACTCCGATCGTCCAAGTTTCACTTCCATATAAAGCGACACTCGAAACATACACTTTCAAAAATCTTTTCCTGACATTTAAATTAATTTTTGATGTAAACAAATTATATTTCTTACTGAAGGCTCGTTTAGCTTGTGGTATTCGGCATTTTATATCGCTCCTGCTTCGTCCATCTTTAGTAATTCTACATCCCAAATAACAAAATTCTTCTACCTCCATAATATTTTCTCCTCCTATTTTCACATTCAGCGGTCCATCTTTGTTATTTCTACTACATATCATTACTTTTGTTTTGTTCTTGTTTATTTTCATGCGATAGTTCTTGCGTAGGACTTCATCTATGCCGTTCATTGTTTCTTCTAAATCCTTTTTACTCTCGGCTAGAATTACTATATCATCAGCAAATCGTAGCATCTTTATCTTTTCACCTTGTACTGTTACTCCGAATCTAAATTGTTCTTTAACATCATTAACTGCTAGTTCCATGTAAAGATTAAAAAGTAACGGAGATAGGGAACATCCTTGTCGGACTCCCTTTCTTATTACGGCTTCTTTCTTATGTTCTTCAATTGTTATTGTTGCTGTTCGGTTCCTGTACATGTTAGCAATTGTTCTTCTATATCTGTATTTGAACCCTAATTTTTTTAAAATGCTGAACATTTTATTCCAATCTACGTTATCGAAAGCCTTTTCTAGATCTATAAACGCCAAGTATGTCGGTTTGTTTTTCTTTAATCTTCCTTCTACTATTAATCTGAGGCCTAAAATTGCTTCCCTTGTCCCTATACTTTTCCTGAAACCAAATTGGTCTTCTCCTAACACTTCTTCCACTCTCCTCTCAATTCTTCTGTATAAAATTCTAGTTAAGATTTTTGATGCATGACTAGTTAAACTAATTGTTCTATATTCTTCACATTTATCTGCCCCTGCTTTCTTTGGTATCATAACTATAACACTTTTTTTAAAGTCTGACGGAAATTCCCCTTTTTCATAAATATTACACACCCACTACTATATAAATAAAAAAAAAAACAAAAAAAAACATGAAAATAAATAACCTACAATTTCTCTTACTAGTATTAATGCAGTTGTATATATCGAGAGATGTCTATATCGAATGTCTATGTCTAAATCGATCGGTGTAGTTGATAAAGCGATAAAAATAATTTCTCCTTAATTTAATACAAACCAATTTGGTATTTTGTAAAAAAATAAAATAAAAATATTTAGTTCATTTATTTTTCACAATTCCCGTTTATTCTGTTTATAAATTAACCTTTTGATAATAAATATTAACGTATTACCCCCCCCTCCCACAACATTATTTAGTAGCTTACTATTTTTCTTAGTACAAAATACTAATATTTAAATTACTTACTAGGTTTGTGTAGAAAAATCCTTTTCTATTTTGCTTTTGTATTTATACAAAATATTCGTGAAACGCAAGATAAATTAGCTACAAATAACTACAAAATAATGCATTTAACACGATGTTTTGGTGCATGTAGTAGATCAGATGACTGTGCGGTTCGAATTGTACAGTAAGAAAGAAATAACGTGTGAGAAAGAATCAGAGAAAGACAGCGAACGAGCCGAGTACAGCACAGCAGCTAGCCGGTAAATAATAGCCGGCACACACAGCAATTACGCAATACAAACTATGTCTCTTTTGTTTTTATACATCTCTCGTAATCACACTACATAAAGTTACCCCGCTCTTTTTCTTTATCGCTTATTTTGATTTAATGTCGTTTTTTATTACTAATAGTTGTATATTAACGTAGAATTACTTGGTTTAAATTTTCCAATAAACATTTCATTATGTTGCATACTTTTAAAATATTTACAATAATAATATAATTAAAATGGTTTTTTTTATTTAATTAATGTTTTACAACAAAAAAGGAATTTCTAACCGACAGTCAGGATCGGTTCGCTTTAATCGATGAGAATCGCACTATGAAATAATTTCAATGATTTCTCGAGAAAATGAGGTTATGAATACAAAGAAGCAATCAGATGTATTTAACGAAGTCAATTTCCAAGGTATTAACGAATATTAAATACGAATAGGTTTTGTTCGCAGAAAAATTTAACATTTTGTTATCGAATCGGAAAATCTTGAAGTTAAAACTTAAGACGGTTCCGAAACCTTAAAATTTGCCGATTCAAAAACAAAATGTTAAATTTTTCCGAACAAAACCTATTCGTATTCGATTTATTCAGTAATGAAAGGATTACTTATTTAAAGACATTCTGGCGGTGTTTAAAATCTGTATGTCATGTATCATAAATATATATAATTCAAAACGTTATGTATGATAAAATAAAAATAGTTGGCCAACGGTACACGAATGTGTTATGAGGAGGGCTTCTAAACAGAAGTCAACAGATAAATAAATACTTATTCACATCTGTTTATGGAATATTCTGTCAGCTTGAAATTATAAACAAAACTCTTCTTCGTACAAGCCTACCTCCCTCTGTCTTCTCTCTGACTCTGTGTGTGTGTGCTTGCGCGCGCGCGCGCAAGCACACACACAATAGTTATGCTATCTTGTTCCATTCTCTGTGCACACTCCCTCTCACATCTCCAATACGTACAAACTTACCAGAGTAGTAATTTTTTAATGTAAACAATAATAATTATTTAATGTCTATAATGTCAGTTTAAAGTTTTTTATTAACCATTTATCACGTCATAAATAAAAAAAAGGGCGTATCTCGAAAACGGTGCGTCTTAGGCGTATTCTAACGCGATTTTGAAAAGCTTAACCCAAAGGGTACTTTCCAACATCCTGGAAGGATTGCCGCAAGTTTCATTCGTCTAAGTCCAACCGTTCTCGAGATACGCTCTTTTCTTAGAATATTTTTTGTATTTGATGATGAAATAAAATAAAAATATATTTTTATTATCTAGTAACCATTCAGTTAACAATTCTGATCACTTTTAATCTATAACGATGTTTTGAAAAAAAAATCAGGCATCATTAATTTCAGCGAAATCGGGTTGAAAGGTGATAAATCGTTTATTTTTTTGTATTTTTGAGATAGCTAATGACGTTATCTTATATGTATTATACATAAGAAAGGGTATATCTTATATTAAATAATGATTTCTAAAAAAGGGCGTATCTCAAAAATGGTGCGTTCTAACGATTTTTTACGCAATTTTGAAGGGTTTACTTGAAAGAGTACTTTCAAACTTCCTGGAACGATAGCCGGTAGTTTCATGCGTCTAGGTCCAACCGTTCTCGAGATACTAGCGCGAGCGAAATTCGCATTTTTCAATTCAGCTGATATAAATGAATGAAAGGTGTTTCATGAGATTTTTTAAATTTATAATTTTTCTTACGA
Source organism: Lycorma delicatula (assembly GCF_047948215.1). NCBI lineage: Eukaryota > Metazoa > Arthropoda > Insecta > Hemiptera > Fulgoridae > Lycorma > Lycorma delicatula. The sequence goes on along the minus strand of NC_134462.1, from coordinate 134,731,222 downwards.
TCGGCTTAAGTATTTTGTGTACAAGTGCAGCGCTTCGGGTTCTTAATCCAACGAATCGGGTTTGAATCCATCTGAGGCTTACTAAAGTTTTGACCTAATGGATATTCCCGTAGTAGACTCGCTTATAATGGTACCTACTCTTTACAAAATTGTCAAGGAGAATAAGACTATCTTTTTTTGATTATGATTAAGCCGTCGGGCGTCGTTATGGATTCACACACACAGGCTTCGAAATTTTTAGCTATATCTACTTTAGTTTTTTCTTCATGATGGTAAAGCCTGTGGTTCAAGGAAAAATTTTAATTTTAACTTATAATTTTTCATTAATAATTAATGAAAAAATTAATTAATTATTTTTTTAATTGTGGAGAATTATAGTTTTTCAGTAGGAATGGAGCGGAGCTACAATAGAATTTTAATGGTTATAAAAAAAAAAATAAGAAAATTTTATCAATTTTTATTTTTGTAATTAGGTTTAACTAAAAGAAATTTTGAGTGAGAAAAAAAATTATAATTATATATAATAGTATATTTCAGTATTTATATATAATTAAAATTGTGCGCGTGTGTGTGAGTATATAAATAAATAAATAATTTAATATATTATTTATTAAGAGATAAAATAAGGTACTGAAACTGAAAATTACTTCAAAATTATTTAAGACCACCCGTTCGCTTCCGTTAATATACAGAGAATACTATTCTTTTTAGGGAGGTTTTGTATGAACAGTTCTAACACTTTGCGATTGACAGATGCTATGTTGCCATTTAAACTGATTTTTTTCTTCCCGCCAAGTTCGGAATCAGATAAATCGCGACAGAGATGTTGCCATTTAAACTGATTTTTTCTTCCCGCCAAGTTCGGAATCAGATAAATCGCTGCGTTTGTCTTATTTAATACATTTACACAGAATAAATCTTTCAAGCTAACCAGTAAGGAAGATGAATAAAAAAATAATTTTTAATATAATGGCAAAATTTTTATTATTTTTTTTTTTAAATTTAATAACTTAATAATTTAATAATGAATCAATATATTATAATTTTATTATTATTTATTAAAAAAACAAAACAAAAAATCAATTTTCCTAAAATATCTAACATCGGTTATATTCTCCATTTGACAATAATGGTTGTACTATTAATGAACTTGTCGTTTATGTAATAGTGTTAAAAAATTAAAAAATCAATTTAATAACTTTATTGTTTATTTTAATTTTTATGTTATATAATACAGTTAGTAAAATAATCACTGATTTTATACATCCGACATCTCAGTTAACCGGACTTAAATATTTTATTTATCCGTAGAACTAACATAAATTATTGCTTGTTGTAGTATTCGAATTATTTGAGAGATTTTCTTGTTAGAAGATTCAAAGATTAATTATGATTCAAATTAAATATAATCTGAGATTACTGTTTATTAAAACGTCGATTATTCGGACCTCCATATCTCAAACATTTTGCGACTTAAAAGCGATGACAAATCTACGAGAACTTTGAGAAATCTTAAATAATTTTTTTATTTATTTTAATTTTTTAAGCGTTATACTATAGTTTGTAAAATAATCACTGGTCTGATCCATCGGCCCTCCCAGCTAACAGGACTTACATGTTTCATTTATCGGTAAAATTTACGTATAAATTATTGCTTGATTTAAGTACTCGAGTTACCAGAGATTTTCATATAACAAAATTCAGAAATTAATTCTGATTAAAAATTAAATAATATCTGAGATTAATGTTTATTAAATTGTCAATTATTCGGATCTCCATATCTCAAACATTATGTGACTTAAAAGAGGTGACAAATCCGAGAGAAAAATAATTATTAAAATGCTGAAAAAAGTCGCTTGTTGAACCAAGACTCAGATTGAAGCAAGTTTTTTTTTATTTATTAGTTATGTAATTTCACAGCCGATGGTAGATAATGACGTAATGTGCTAGCATTTAACTTATCACTTTTATCTTCTTCATTGGTAGATTTGTATTGTATGAGAAATACCAAATCTTGCTGGGATTAAACCCAGAACTTTACATTGACGCTACCACTCACTCCGTCGTACGTGTTTCCTCAGCTTCATTCAGGAAATGTTTTATTCTGTTTTATATTTGCGCTAGTTCTAGGCTGAAATTTTTTCATTATATTTTATTCTTTTTTTTTTTTTTTTTTTTTTTTTTGTCTTCAGTCATTTGACTGGTTTGATGCAGCTCTCCAAGATTCCCTATCTAGTGCTAGTCGTTTCATTTCAGTATACCCTCTACATCCTACATCCCCAACAATTTGTTTTACATACTCCAAACGTGGCCTGCCTACACAATTTTTCCCTTCTACCTGTCCTTCCAATATTAAAGCGACTATTCCAGGATGCCTTAATATGTGGCCTATAAGTCTGTCTCTTCTTTTAACTATATTTTTCCAAACGCTTCTTTCTTCATCTATTTGCCGCAATACCTCTTCATTTGTCACTTTATCCACCCATCTGATTTTCAACATTCTCCTATAGCACCGCATTTCAAAAGCTTCTAATCTTTTCTTCTCAGATACTCCGATTGTCCAAGTTTCACTTCCATATAAAGCGACACTCCAAACATACACTTTCAAAAATCTTTTCCTGACATTTAAATTCATTTTTGATGTAAACAAATTATATTTCTTACTGAAGGCTCGTTTAGCTTGTGCTATTCGGCATTTTATATCGCTCCTGCTTCGTCCATCTTTAGTAATTTTACTTCCCAAATAACAAAATTCTTCTACCTCCATAATCTTTTCTCCTCCTATTTTCACATTCAGCGGTCCATCTTTGTTATTTCTACTACATTTCATTACTTTTGTTTTGTTCTTGTTTATTTTCATGCGATAGTTCTTGCGTAGGACTTCATCTATGCCGTTCATTGTTTCTTCTAAATCCTTTTTACTCTCGGCTAGAATTACTATATCATCAGCAAATCGTAGCATCTTTATCTTTTCACCTTGTACTGTTACTCCGAATCTAAATCGTTCTTTAACATCATTAACTGCTAGTTCCATGTAAAGATTAAAAAGTAACGGAGATAGGGAACATCCTTGTCGGTCTCCCTTTCTTATTAGGGCTTCTTTCTTATGTTCTTCAATTGTTATTGTTGCTGTTTGGTTCCTGTACATGTTAGCAATTGTTCTTCTATCTCTGTATTTGAACCCTAATTTTTTTTAAAATGCTGAACATTTTATTCCAGTCTACGTTATCGAAAGCCTTTTCTAGGTCTATAAACGCCAAGTATGTTGGTTTGTTTTTCTTTAATCTTCCTTCTACTATTAATCTGAGGCCTAAAATTGCTTCCCTTGTCCCTATACTTTTCCTGAAACCAAATTGGTCTTCTCCTAACACTTCTTCCACTCTCCTCTCAATTCTTCTGTATAAAATTCTAGTTAAGATTTTTGATGCACGACTAGTTAAACTAATTGTTCTGTATTCTTCACATTTATCTGCCCCTGCTTTCTTTGGTATCATAACTATAACACTTTTTTTGAAGTCTGATGGGAATTCCCCATTTTCATAAATATTACACACCAGTTTGTATAATCTATCAATCGCTTCCTCACCTGCACTGCGCAGTAATTCTACAGGTATTCCGTCTATTCCAGGAGTCTTTCTGCCATTTAAATCTTTTAATGCTCTCTTAAATTCAGATCTCAGTATTGTTTCTCCCATTTCATCCTCCTCAACTTCCTCTTCTTCCTCTATAACACCATTTTCTAATTCATTTATTTTATTCATCTATTAATTATTAACTCGTAACAAAAATAAAGTTAATTGGCCAAACGGTTAATTTAAATAGTTCCTCGACTGTTCCGCTCACAAAAACGTTTTTCTGCATTTACACCCTCAGACTGCTCCTTCATAAAAATAAAGATTATAATTTTTTTTTTATCGGTGAAGATTTTTGATGATTTTGTTAACGGTGCTACATATCTTGTGCATAAACTCACTTTACTGCTCTAAAGAAGACCATATGAGATATGGTCTTCAGTAGAACAAGTTAGATGAGTCTAACGATGACGTGATGTATACATATAGAATATCAGGATTCCCACTGTCCCTACTTACTCACTGGACGAAGAAATTTTTTTTTTGTCAATTTTCAGACCGATTATTTGTGTCTAAAAAAGTTTTTCAACATTATAGTACCCCGCGAAAAGCAGCTGCGTCGATTTTTTAAAAAAATTTCTTTCAATTGGATTAATAGGGAAAAGATTTTGGGCGAACAAACAAAAAAATTATACGGGTCGAATACATAACCTACTTTTTCGAAGTCGTTTAATAACGAGAAAATATTAGCATATATCCGGCCCTGGGTAATAACTGGTGCTTATCGATATTTTGGGTTCCGTCTTTTCATATTAAACACTTTCTTCTAACCCATTTTACACAAAAAATAAATTCAACCGCTTATAATAATTTAAAAATAAAAAGAAATTGTTTTAATTAATTTAACATTATTTATTTAGATTAATATATTACTTTTATTTATTTAGATTTTACATCGTATCTACTACTAAGGTTAAAATCATTAGATATAAAAGTAGGGATTGCTTTGTAACAAATTTTCTGGACTTTAACCATGAATCGAACCCAAGACCTTGCAGGTAACAGGTAGCGCTACTATGTATGACGAAGGGACAGACATAATATTTATTATTTAATAACTAATATTTAAATCCGCATTACAAATTTCTTGACATTAAGCTATCCTTTACTTTAAGCTGCTTATTATAAAAATATTCTTTAAAGAAAATAAAAATTTAATCTAATATAAATAGAAAAATAACAAAGTTGTATTAAAGAGATTATATTCTTTAATATTTAAAGTAGAATAAATTTAATAAATAATTTTTTAAATCTTTTGTAAATTGTACGAAAAAAATCTGTATAAAGAAAAAAAATATTAAGAAAAAATTTACCAATCAGACACGATATATTAATATTAAAATGAATAAAAAAACAAATTAAAATTAAAACGTTATTAAGGAAAACCACGAACGGTTCATTTATTTTATTTAATCACTGAACGTACATTTTAACCACAATTACTAAGTTTCAGGCATCTCTAAGCCTCATTTAATCCCTCTCTAGTGCGCTTAATTTCCGATTAAGTTGGAGAGTTAGAGACCCTTTTAAGTTTGCCTCGAGTAAGGTAGTCCGATTTTCATATATCTATTATGTTAAATGAATTGCTATTATAATATGTTGTTTGTAAAATAACAGATTAGAAACTTTTGAAGATAATATCTAAAAATTAACTTTTTAAAAATATTAGTACTTATAATAATAATAAAAGACCATTATAATAGATGGTTTATTAAATTATTTAATGATACAATTCTTAAATGTAACGGCCGATAAAATCTACTACCTCTTATATAAATAGGAGCTTATTCTATATTTATACAAAATATTTCTCTTGTTTTTTTAAAGAAACTGTTATGTGGATGTCCCCCAATCGGTATATCGCACAGTTTCTCTCAGGGCATAGTGCCTTTCGGGTGAGTTTGGCTAGGTTTCGTTTGGTGGATTCGAGTCAATGCTTGGATTGTGAGACTGATGATACAGTGGACCACGTCCTCAATATCTGTCCCCGATATGAGGTCGAACGTTCACGAACTGTTAGGGAACTTGAGAGTATACATTTCTTTCAGGATCTCCATATTAATTGGATGATCCGCGAGGAGTGGTCTCTAATGGCTGGTTTTCCTCGCGCCCTTGCGGTGTGTAGGTCTGCTGACGGAGTTTAATCGAGGTATTTGATCGCGGTAGGATCCCGGATGGCTAGAGTTCTAGCCTAGGCATTAGATTGGTTGGAGATAGGCACATTGGAATCGTGCTACGGTTATATTGGTATTGTTTGTGATTCGATTTGGGGCTTCCGCTTGTGGGGCTGGTCGCGTTGCCGGAGTATGGGGTAGCCCGTGCGATCGGGGGAGTGGCTTCGTTCCACCGGTGACGGTCCCTGATTTTGACTTGATAATGCCGCGCGAGACTCCATGATTGGACCAGGTGAACGGTGGTGGGTTTGTCCTCAGCTTCTGCGCGGACCGATTGAGTTTACGTTCCCCTTGTTAGGTGACCTTAATTTGGGTGACTTATTTGGGTGTAGGTCTGAATTTCTATGTTCAGTAAAACATAATTTTGATCGGTATGAGTGTATCACTGATTTAACTGACAACTCGTTCGCTTTCTGAGGAATTCACACTCACAAACGGTGTTGTCAAATTTGGACTAGGCTCGGGGTCAGTGCTTTCACGGTCTCTGTTAGTTAGTTTGAGGGAATCATGCTAGGTTGGATGTGAAGATGTTCGTTTGAGGCCTACGTGAAGGCAAAATTTGATTTGTATTTTACCGATGCTAATATCTGTCGAGGTATTTACATCGGTGGCATCCCGACCGAGGCCTGGCAGATGACTGTGAGATGTAATCATTTAGAGGGTCTAAAGACCACCTCCGGTAAAGACCCTCAGGACTCGGAACGGAGGGAGTGGTGTGGCGACCGGTAACGTCACAAGGTAGGTCTTCCCCCTACGGGGTTGAGATGTTATAGACCTGTAAAGTTATAAAATTGATGGCTATATTCTAATAAAATAGTTTATTCCGATTATAAAAACGTTGTTCTGTTTACATTAAGTAATATTTTATAATACAAACCAAGAAAAAATACTTTTTAGCTAAGTATTTGAAATATTTAGCAGAAGAATGCATTGCTGAATAATCATCCAGCATTCAGGATATGACCTTCTTGAAGTTAAATTTCATGTCTTAAAAGAAAATCCTATATATATATTATAATATTAACGGAAGTATTCGGTTGAGTTAAGGGACTGACTTTAACATAAAAAAAAAAAAAATACAAAAAATGGTTCTTGTGAACAAATGCCCTATTTTACTTCATTTTTCCTGTCCGCAGTTTTGTTTTTTTTTTTTTTATTTGTTTTTATAAATAAAAATTACAAGAACGGATGGAGATATTTACTGAAACTTAGTGTACATGTTTTCAATAATAATATATTTCAAAAAAAAAGAGTTTGATAATTTTACCTTTGAAAATTCTAAAATTTTTTAATCATTAACAAACAAGTAAGTATTAGTTGTATGGAATTATGATTTACTCTATAAATGTATCCTGTTATTTTGAACAAAATTTCATACAACAGCCTTATTTATTCAAATCGGCTGAAATATGTTGAATTTGTTGAAGCGGGTTGGATAAATTATGTATCTGACAATTATATGACGTTTTCAATACCTTCACTAACTGAATTAAAAATAACATTCATCAATAATAATTTTTATTATATTAAGATTCTTCTTATGTATCAATTTTTATTGGAAAAAGGAAAAAAAAACAGAAAATGGTAGAGAATGGGAAAAAGCGAGAAGTATTTTTCCAAAGGAACTCATTTTTTATTTCGATGTTCTGATGTTTAACCAAATCTTCCTGTGTACATCTATATAGAGGTGTAACACGAAATTCTCTCGGAACTTCTTTAACCTATTCCACTGGTGAAAATAATTAAAAAGTTCATATAGACATATGTCCTAAAATACTTCATTTGCTAGTTACGGTTAGTGAAAGATTTCGCTCGGATTTCAGCTACCCCGATGAAATGAGGTCATACTAAAATTATTTTGGCATTAATTGTGGGACAAAATTAGTGATTTAATATGTTTTTTGATCAGAAAAAACGAATAAAAAAAAGGTCCAAGAACCGTATCTGCAGTAAATATTGATAAATCTGGGGTGAAAACCAATAAATTGGGTTAAAAAACCTTGTTTTCTTATGGTTGATTTACAATAACTTTTTTAAATAGGTAATAAACACATAAAAATTTTGAAAAAAAAATGGTAGATAATTTAATTCTTGATAAAACGGTCTAAGATAAGTTGAACAAAAAAAAGGAAAGTTAGAAAAAATTGAATTTTACTTAGAAACTGTACACTAGACCAAAATACATTATACCTACTAGTTTAAAATAAATGTTGAAAGATAAGCCCCCGCCATTTTCAACACATTTCTTGGCACGCTTCTGTACTGGTTTCTTTGAACTTTTTAGTTCTTGAGGGCAGTTCTTAAGTTGCTCAGCCGCATACATAATGAGGATAATTACTCACGAGAATTTATTTTTGTTTTTATAAAATATTTTTTATTTATTCCCAGACGCAAAATGCTGAAAATGATAGATAAGGTGATCTTGGTGGGCAGGAATGTGGACCTCCGTGACAGACCCATTTCTCAGGAAATTGATGATTTAAGCGAGTGGTAATGGCATAAGAGAAGTGGGGAGGCGTGTCATCGTGCTAGAAGTATAATTTGCGTCTCAGCGCTAGAGGAATATCATGATAATATATATATTTGTTCTAATTCATTTGCTTTAATTAACAATAAAAAAAATTATAATTGATTTCCAATGACCAATGAGTTTGAATTTACATGAATTACCAGAATTCACGAACCTGTAGGTTCGGTGTAAATCTTATAATTTTATTATACGTTTGTTTACTTTATGTGCACTATCAAGATATAAGTATTTCTAGCGCAGAATAAAATACAAAAATATTCTTAGAGCATCTAGTTTCAAAAAAAAAAAAAAACACACGAAGGTGAACATAAATTATCTATAAAATATTTCAGCTAAAAATAAACCCGTCTAAGTACACAATATGTTATTCTATTATATCGTTATTGATTTTAATACGGAAAATAGAACTTATTTTACCACGCTAACACGAACTAAGAATAAAATAAGAACTAAAAATATATGCAACAAAGTTACAAATAAATACCTAAACAAAAGAAACAAAACGATAATTTAACAAATGAGAGATATATTTTAATTAAAAGTGATTAATTTTTAACAAGAATAAAATGAATTCAGAAAAGAAAATTTAATAATGAAAAATGAAAACAAAAACATCAAAGTAATTTTTTTATCTGTTACGTTTTCAGTGACAGTTAATTTTAATATAATTGAATAACATTTTCTTTTATTTAATTTGTTCTTCATTACAGACTTCCAATTAATATAATTTTAAAATGTATAGTATTGGTTCTCAAATAAAAGAAGGGAATTTCAAAGGTAAAGATTTCTATAAGATATTATTGCATTCAGATTCATTATTTTTTTGAAAATTAACAATTTTTTTCCAACTATCAAAACGTTCCAAGATATAAGAGCCTAGAAAATACCTTTAGATGGAATTAGACCTTCCAAAAAATGGCAGTAGTTGTAGATTTCAAGATATATTTATCATAAATGCTCTGAGGTAAATGTTAGAATTTACGGAATAGGACTGGAATTAGGTTTTGCATTAAATGAAATTCTGAAATATTCCTGATGTTGGTTTACGATTTTAGTTTTGCAGACCTATCCAACGATCATTTAAATATTTCTGTAAAGTTATCATTCCACCAAGGAATGGATGGCACTTTCACAGATGATATTGATGCGAACATTAGCGAAGCAGGTAACTTCAGTTAAAACTCTACAACCGTACTCTATTACCATAATACTGAACCAAAATAAAGCTGTCCCATTTGAAATACCCTATTTTTATTTAACTACATCTCTCAAAATATTATACATATTGACATGAAACAAAATTTAAATTAAATAAAGCCTGTCATATAAAGTTATAACAAAGTAGTGTTATTACATGACACTACTTCCACATATGCCTCACCGGTAACACGAAGAATATCAAGCTGATAATAAATTTCTTGTTATGTTTGTTAAAGCATTTTTGGTGTGATGGTTGAAATGTAACTAATATTATATATATATATATATATATATATATATATGCATTTTTTTCTTTAGTAAAACGAATAGACGGAATACCTGTAGAATTACTGCGCAGTGCAGGTGAGGAAGCGATTGATAGATTATACAAACTGGTGTGTAATATTTATGAAAAAGGGGAATTTCCATCAGACTTCAAAAAAAGTGTTATAGTTATGATACCAAAGAAAGCAGGGGCAGATAAATGTGAAGAATATAGAACAATTAGTTTAACTAGTCATGCATCAAAAATCTTAACTAGAATTTTATACAGAAGAATTGAGAGGAGAGTGGAAGAAGTGTTAGGAGAAGACCAATTTGGTTTCAGAAAAAGTATAGGGACAAGGGAAGCAATTTTAGGCCTCAGATTAATAGTAGAAGGAAGATTAAAGAAAAACAAACCAACATACTTGGCGTTTATAGACCTAGAAAAGGCTTTCGATAACGTAGACTGGAATAAAATGTTCAGCATTTTAAAAAAATTATGGTTCAAATACAGAGATAGAAGAACAATTGCTAACATGTACAGGAACCAAACAGCAACAATAACAATTGAAGAACATAAGAAAGAAGCCCTAATAAGAAAGGGAGTCCGACAAGGATGTTCCCTATCTCCGTTACTTTTTAATCTTTACATGGAACTAGCAGTTAATGATATTAAAGAACAATTTAGATTCGGAGTAACAGTACAAGGTGAAAAGATAAAGAAGCTACGATTTGCTGATGATATAGTAATTCTAGCCGAGAGTAAAAAGGATTTAGAAGAAACAATGAACGGCATAGATGAAGTCCTACGCAAGAACTATCGCGTGAAAATAAACAAGAACAAAACAAAAGTAATGAAATGTAGTAGAAATAACAAAGATGGACCACTGAATGTGAAAATAGGAGGAGAAAAGATTATGGAGGTAGAAGAATTTTGTTATTTGGGAAGTAAAATTACTAAAGATGGACGAAGCAGGAGCGATATAAAATGCCGAATAGCACAAGCTAAACGAGCCTTCAGTAAGAAATATAATTTGTTTACATCAAAAATTAATTTAAATGTCAGGAAAAGATTTTTGAAAGTGTATGTTTGGAGTGTCGCTTTATATGGAAGTGAAACTTGGACAATCGGAATATCTGAGAAGAAAAGAATAGAAGCTTTTGAAATGTGGTGCTATAGGAGAATGTTAAAAATCAGATGGGTGGATAAAGTGACAAATGAAGAGGTATTGCGGCAAATAGATGAAGAAAGTAGCATTTGGAAAAAATATAGTTAAAAGAAGAGACAGACTTATAGGCCACATACTAAGGCATCCTGGAATAGTCGCTTTAATATTGGAAGGACAGGTAGAAGGGAAATATTGTGTAGGCAGGCCACGTTTGGAGTATCTAAAACAAATTGTTGGGGATGTAGGATGTAGAGGGTATACTGAAATGAAACGACTAGCACTAGATAGGGAATCTTGGAGAGCTGCATCAAACCAGTCAAATGACTGAAGACAAAAAAAAAAAAAAAAAAAAAAAAAAAAAAAGTAAAACGAAAAAAGACTATGTTTTCTGTTTTCTTCGATAAAAAGAACAAAATAAAATGATGTGGACACCATATGACTTCCTGCTACGCCTACTAAATACAGTTACACATTTTTTTAAATAAAAGTACATAAAATTATATTTGATTAATAACTTCTGATATTTTTTCGTATTTTTTTTTATTGTTATTATTCAATTATCATTTTCGTAAAAATGTTTTTACAATGAGAGGTTAATAATTATTAATAAATCAATATATTTAAATTAAAAAACAAAGTTAAAAAACAGGAGATAAAGTCTGATTTGAAACGATGTGCCTTCCCCTTATAAATCCAAATATTTCATTAATTAACGTTTTATTTGGCGATAACTCAGGAATCAATGAAAATAAGTACCACTTATGATATATCGTTAAAAAACTCTCAATGAGGACTTATTACTGCAATTAAAAAAAAAGTCCAAAATCCAAATGTTTTGGATTTCGCTCTTTTTTGGACACTTTTGGTCAAGTCGAAAAGGGGAACTAGATGTTACAAACAGTCCTAAATCCAAAATTTTAATATCCTACAGCTAATCGTTTTTGAGTTATGCGAGATACATACGTACTTAGAGACGTCAAGCCGAAACTAGTCAAAACGAATATTTCCGTTGAAATCTGAAAACCGAAATTTTTACCGATCACAATACTTCCATTACTTCGTATGAGGAAGTAAAAATTTAAAAAAAATTAAATTCATCAAACAGATACAGGTTCGATAGATTATTATATTTCTATAAATTATAACTGAGTTTTATTAAAATAGGTATGGTAAAACAAATCTAAAGAGCGGATGTCTAAAGTGTTTAAATTGAACCGGAATTAACGTAGACCAATTGTATTTTACACTATCAGCTTCTCTATATTGTCCTACAATATTTTTTTATGCTTAGAAAAAAAGGGTTGAAATGCAAATAGATAATAATACCAACGTTATTGAAAATTGCTTGACTAGTGTAAAATTTCCCGAAACACATTCTAGTGGTAACCGATCACACATGAATTTGCCGAAATGTTAAAACATCGTCATGAAATTTTAATTAAAACCTTAATATACACAAAAGAATAAATAAATAAAACCATCTGTAATAATACAATTACTTAAACATTTATGTTAAATTAAGTTTTGATATATTAAATAAAATAAGTTGTAAAGTTTAATTAGTTTGTATTTTAAGTTTTTCTAAACTAGAAGTAAATTTATTTTATACTAAATGTTTATTTTGAAGTATAAGAAAATAATTATGAATTAGCAAAATATTTTTACTACAATATTAACTCAGATAAATCTCTTTATACTTTACGATCATTAATATGATAGAATAATTAAATTTTTTCTGTATACTGAACCTTTACTATACATAGCACATTTGCTTGATATTCTGTAAATCGAGTTCTTTTGAACGCTTACATGCTTATTTTACAGTCAACCAGTTAAATCATTGATTTATTAATCCAGTTTTCTCACAAAACCGATTTTTTTATAATACCTAAATTGCAATGGAAGAATGTTCAAAATGAGAGGATTTATTCTTATGTAGAAATACTTCTAGACATAATCAACATGTTTGAACAATTCATGCGTTCAATATATAGATTTAGGGGATGATTATAAGCCTGTACAAAATATATATACAACACATTTTCAGAGATGTATTTGTGTGTGTGTGTGTGCGCGCGCGCGCGCGCGAGTGTCAACAAGTGAACAGGATTGTGAAAATACATATTCGCATTAAACGTCAGGACTTCATCGACTGTGACAGGGAAATCCTACGAATATGTATGAAATTTTTACTTAATTTTTTTTTTTGAGATTTACTAGTAAAATCATAGTCATTTTTTTGAATAATATTTTTCCTAGTCAAAAATAAAAATAAAAATTGATTATTAAATTAATAATTTTTTTCAAATTTCTTCAAAAGAATTACATCTTCTGTTAATTAAAAACACCTAATTTAACGTCTCATAAAAAGTTCAGTTTACATAATAATAAAAAAAAAAATAAATAATAAAGTAATTAATAAAGAAAATATTTATATTTAAAATACTTTTAAATTTAATGTAACGTGTTTACCTGAGTAAGGTGCCAATGTTTAGATGCTTTGGCAATTGGATCTGTTACTTGTGTACAAGCAGCTCCAAAAAGCATAACTTTGTGCGGGCCGTCATGCATCATATCGAAAAATGCTTTCACGCCCACCGCTGCGTTACACTGAAACAAATAAATAAATATCATTCTAATTAAACCATTGTAGGAAATTTAAAAAATACAAAATATAAAAATATATATATATATATATATTGGGGAATACCAAGGGGGATTTAGGCCATGGAGAGGTTGCCCGGAGCAAATAATATCCCTAAAACTTATGATGGATTTATATAAAAGACGGAAAAAACAACTAATAATCACCTTCGTCGACTTTAAAAGGGCCTATGATTGTATACACCGACCATCCATGCTGAATATTCTGAGAAACCTGGGCCTTCACCCTAAACTCGTAAACATGATAAAATTAACTTTAACCAATACCCAGTCCAGAGTGAAATTCAGAGGTGAACTCTCTCAACCCTTCTACATAAAAACTGGATTGAGGCAAGGAGACGGCCTCTCACCACTCTTTTTTAACTGCGCCCTTGAATTTATCATGAGAAAATGGTATGAAATAAATCCCAAAAATATAAAAACGGGTACTAAGAAAAACTCCATCACTAAATTGCCTAGGATTTGCAGATGACCTCGCTCTTTTAGCAAATAATATTCAAGAAGCCAAAACACAAATCATGAGCCTTCAAAACCTAGCACAAAAGATAGGGCTTCATATCTCTTTCGAAAAAACTGAACTAATGGCCATAGATCCTCTGGTAATAGAGCGCATTACGGTAAACAATCAGAAAATTAAAATAGTAAAACAATTTAAATATCTAGGGGAAATAATAACTTATAATTTAAATGAAAAAGTGACATGGCAAAACAGGACAAATAAAATGATTAAATCCCAAAAATTAACTCGGTCAACATATAATAAAAAATGCCTTTCTGCTAAAACAAAACTTAAACATTATAAAACCGTAGTACAGTCAGAAGTCACCTACGGAAGCGAGACTCTTTTCAAAATCACTCAGAAAAACCGAATTGAAAAAATTCTGAAAATAGAGAGGAGAATTGTCAGAACGTGTATCAATAAAAACACCAAAAAGAAGGCCGATGGTGGATTGTGCCAAATGAGGTGGTGTATCGAGAAATAGAGCCTGTTACTGATACTATGCGGAAAAAAAGAATCTCTTTCTTCGGTCATCTCATAAGGACACCGGAAACAAGACCGTCAAGAAATATCATCGAAAAGCTCTGGTTCCAAAAGCTAGAAGTAGGATGGATCAAAGAAATTAGAGAAGATATGAAAGAATTGGGAATTTCCCTGACCGACCTACAGAATAAAACTGGAAAAAGTACAAAGCTAAAAGATAAAAGCATTAGATTTAAACAAAAGACAGACAAACGACAAAATACAACGAAGAGGGTGTTTACGGATGAAGAAAAGAAAGCAAGATCTGAACGGATGAAGAAATACTGGGCAGCTCGAAAGAGTAAAATAACACGCTTTTCTCAGAAAAGATCCAACTAAAATTGACTTAAGTGGTCCCATGTTGGCCGTAAAAGCATAATAATAATAATAATATATATATATATCCTGATGATTTTGAATTGTTTCCAAATTCAACCCGATTAGGAAATCAAACTGTAAAAAGTAAAAAGAAATCACCTGTATGGATTCATATGTTTATTCGTAATTTAGTCCAACATCTTACCTTTATCTCACCAACTACTCGTCCCCTTTCAATAAATCTTACAGTTATTTTACTGTCAGCAGATGAGACTCCCTCCGGAAACGGAAGCGCATTGCATCCTCCAAACACTAGAGCCCCCGAAAGGTGCATTTTTGCTAGGCCGGAAGTCTGTAGCACCGAAAGGACTTCAGAGGAAGGACTGAAGGGCAATCACGCCGTGAGAACGAAGCTCAAACGCGACTAATATCCCAGGTCAGACCTGGTCAAACAATTTTTCCCGGTCTAAAGGATCGAAACGCATCAAGTAATTCCATCCATTAATAAAAACAAGAATTGTAACCGCCATTAAATAAATAATTACTTTTCCGATAAAAGAAAGATACAGCAGCAACAGACCTTTGTCTAGGTTTGGCGATTAGTAAGGAGAAAAGTAATTCTCCCGCTATCCTTAGGTTTCCTTCCGTTCCAGCTTACCTTTAAATATATTTTTGTGAAATAATTTTGATCCTACGAAGTATCTTTAGGCTAATTTTAAAAACAAATTTCTACCCATATTTTACCATAAATTTAAGTCTAATAAAAAAAACATAAATTATATAAATAATTGAACTTTAATTGCAAGAAAGATTTTTTCGATTTAAGCTATGAACCGTGTGAATAACTTTACGAACGGTTTTTTGTCATTTTACTGCAGTAATTCTTCATTTTTCGTGAATGGAGTTATATTCTCTCTTCAGACCACGCTAAGTTGTGATTGGCTTGTTTTGTTAGTTTTTGAAAGCCAATGAAATTCATGATTTTATCTCGAAATGTGTTCTGGTTTTGTATTTCTTTCTCGGTGATTATTTCTTCAGTATTTTTACGCTATCTTCGTTCCATCTATTGTTCTTTTGAGTTTTTTAAGTACGCAAGGACACGTTTTGCGAGTCATATGCCATTTTTTTTTTTAAATAGAGCCATAGAATTGGACCTTGCATTTTCGGATTGAGATTTTCATAGTGTGCACAGAGTTCTTTGTTGGTTCGAAGTTTATAGTTGCAGAATTTTGTTTAAGTAGTAAAACTATAAATGATGTATGAAAGCAAAGTAGATTTCAATGGGGCAAATAAATCTACATTCTATAATCAAATGTAGAATTAGAAATTCTTTGTTGATCTGCGTAGCGGAGTGATCTCGGCCTTTCCCGGAAGTCCCGGGTTTGAATCCCGGTTAGTACATGGCATTTTTCATAAGCAAAAAATTTCCATTTGGGCTAATGACCATAACACTTGAGCTCATAATCTCATACAAAAAAGAGTGAGTGGAAGTTGAAAATTGGAATTGCAAAAATTATTTAGAATTATGTAAATTAATAAGTTTTAACAAGTCGTAAGATGAATAGAAAGAATAAAAAAACATGCGGTAGAAATATATTTGGTTATCTAGGTTTATTTAACTTTTTAATAAAGGTATGGGTAAAAAAAAAAACAAAACAATCAATGTATAAAAAATACATGTAAGAGAAGTAAGTGTATTGAAATTTAAAAATTCCATACATATAGCAATAAATGAATCATTGAATCAGTAAAACTATCGTTTATAAACTTTTAAAGATTTCTTTTTTTAAGGGAAAAAACCTTTACAAAAAAAAAGGTGAAAAAAGTAAGTAAATATAAGTTAAAAAAAAGGTAAAAAGTAAAAGTAAAGGTAAATAAACTTTTCATTCATTAATAAAAAAAAATAAAATTAAAAATAAAAAAACCTTAAAAAAAAGTGAAACAATTGTACTTTTACCTTATAATCCTGTTACATTTTGATTTTTTTTTAAGACAATAAAATTTAAGATTTTGATTGACAATCGTGTGTGATTCATAGACTGCATAGATAACCTAAACATGTCTAAGAACCTGCTCTGAAGTGACATCTATGTAATGCAAAAAACCGCATCGAATACGGTCCAGTAGTTTTTAAGGAAAATGGTAACACACACACAACCTCATCATCAAACCTTACATCAAACACATACCGTCTCCGTTCCGTCGTGGAAAATTAGACGTTGCATATTTACAATTTAAGATATTATTAAAATATAACTTTTCAATGATTTTCGTTATAACAAACATGAACGCTGAAAATTATACATTCAAATTAAATTTTAACATCAATCTTTAATTAAAATGAAGAGTCTGCCATCTGGCAGTTGCTTTCAAGCCAATCGATCCTCCACCAACGTTTTTCTTTGCCCGTACTTCTCTTCTATTTTGACATCATCAATTAGTTCTAAATTTATCTTCCTTCTGCACTTCTCTCTCTCTGCACTTCCTTCTGCATTTCCTTCCTTCCGCTATATCTTCTACAGCCATTAGCATACATTTTCTTCTTAGTCAATTCCTTTTCCATTCTCTTTCTATACTCTAACGCTTATTTTTCCCTAATCTCCACTTTATTCAGCTTTTATTAATTTATCTGTCCATTTCATTCTCTCAATTCTAATTTATATCCACATTTCTACTCCTTCTAATATGTTTTTTATCGTATCTTCCCAGAGTCCATTTTTCTGCTTCATACTGTGTAAGTCTACATACAAATATTTTAAGAATTCTAATATTTAATCCAGATGCCTTGGAGAGCAATCCTTTTTAAATACCTAAAGCCTTATACGTTTTTAAAATTCTTATCTTAATTAACTGGTAGTAAAGCGCAAAAATCATTCAACGTTTGATACAGTGTTCTATAACTCGCATCTTAATCGATATCAGATATATCCTAGATCTGCTTTTCCGCTATGCATCAGTGTTCAGAGCTTTTTCTTAGCTCTAAATATACAATTATCTCCAGTAATTCTTGTTACTCTCGTGAATTATTGCTTTAGTCTTGGTAAATATCAAAAAAAGGACAAGAATCTGGTTTTCTTACGAAAAAAAGTTTTTAATATTGTATTTATTGTAAATCCAGATGCTATAGTCTATACAGACGGCTCTAGACACGATAATTCTTTGTTGTGCTTTTGTGGTTACGTACATGTTTGGCCCTCCCAGTATCATCAGCGTTTTCGTTACGGGGCTGTATTAAGAAGGCCTTAAATGTAATATTAGCCCGTTAACATAATATTAGGCGGTATTAATTAGCCCAACATTTCGACACGTACTTGTCTGTTCAGATTACATGAGCGCCTTGGAAGCCATAAATGACATTTACTTCAGACAACCTGTTGTCTATGAAATTCAGTGTGTTATTTCGCAAATGAATTAACGTAATACAACTGTGAGCTTCTGCTGAATCCCCAACCATATTGAATTTTGGGCAATGACCGCACTGATTTTGTGGCAAAAGAGACATTTAATTTTTAGGGAATGTACCAAATTAATAGTATAATATTACACTGATAGATCCTCTGGTAATAGAGCACATTACAGTAAACAATCAGAAAATTAAAATAGTAAAACAATTTAAATATCTAGGGGAAATAATAACTTATAATTTAAATGAAAAAGTGACATGGCAAAACAGGACAAATAAAATGATTAAATCCCAAAAATTAACTTGGTCAACATATAACAAAAAATGCCTTTCTGTTAAAACAAAACTTAAACATTATAAAACTGTAGTACAGCCAGAAGTCACCTACGGAAGCGAGACCCTTTTCAAAATCACTCAGAAAAACCGAATTGAAAAAATTCTGAAAATAGAGAGGAGAATTGTCAGAACGTGTATCGATAAAAAACACCAAAAAGAAGGCCGATGGTGGGTTGTGCCAAATGAGGTGGTGTACCGAGAAATAGAGCCTGTTACTGATACTATGCGGAAAAAAAGAATCTCATTCTTCGGTCATCTCATAAGGACACCGCAAACAAGACTGTCAAGAAATATCATTGAAAAGCTCTGGTTCCAAAAGCTAGAAGTACGATGGATCAAAGAAATTAGAGAAGATATGAAAGAATTGGGAATTTCCCTGACCGACCTACAGAATAAAACTGGAAAAATTACAAAGCTAAAAGATAAAAGCATTAGATTTAAACAAAAGACAGACAAACGACAAAATACAACGAAGAGGGTGTTTACGGATGAAGAAAAGAAAGCAAGATCTGAACGGATGAAGAAATACTGGGCAGCTCGAAAGAGTAAAATAACACGCTTTTCTCAGAAAAGATCCAACTAAAATTGACTTAAGTGGTCCCATGTTGGCCGTAAAAGCATAATAATAATAATAATTACACTGATAAAAATAATTTTTGTTTCCTAATATACAATACATGATTTAATCTGCTTTTTGATTCTGAAAACGAAAAAAACTCAGAATCTTTCTATCACCTACCACTTTTGAAAATTTTTTTAATTTTAATTAAATATTTTTTTTCATTTTTCAACGTATAGTTTGCATTTTTCTATTTTGATTGCTTGTTTCTTATTGTTTAACTTTGTTAACATAATTTGTAATCTATAAATAAATAAATACTAGACAAAAAATTAAATCCTATTATTGTCACATATTATGACAATGTACCTATGGTTTGGCGTGAACAAAAGGATCAAGTAAATGTTACTTTTGTTTAACAAGTGTGTCTGAAATTTGTAAAAAATCTGAACCTACTGAAAAATATTCTTCACTACAACCTGTAATGAAGCCTGTACCTCACAGTGATATTATTCCACTTCCTGAGCCACCTGTGAATGTATAATTCGAAAGCAGTGATGAAGAATCAGGCAGTAATGTATAAGACAACAATGATTTTGATTTTGAATTA
Organism: Lycorma delicatula; assembly: GCF_047948215.1. NCBI lineage: Eukaryota > Metazoa > Arthropoda > Insecta > Hemiptera > Fulgoridae > Lycorma > Lycorma delicatula. The sequence goes on along the minus strand of NC_134462.1, from coordinate 134,711,342 downwards.
TCTTCCGATAAGCCACATCTTATATCAGAAGGTGAATTAAATGACTTGTTTAGGGGTTTATATTTATTAAATAACCAAGCTCAACTGTTGGGAACAAGACTGCAAGGTTGGAATTTATTTTAAAAAAATACAAAAATTTCGCACTTTCAAAGCCGACAAAAAGAACTTTTTGAGTACTTTATTGATGAAAATAATTTGGTTTATTGCATAATTATTGATAATCTTATGTTGCACTTAGGATAAGTTCATAAACCTGAGAACTGGCGCCTTTTCATAGATTCGTTCAAGTATAGTTTAAAAGTGGTTCTAATACACAACGGTAACAAATATTATTCGTTACCAATCGCTTACGATATTAATTTAAAAGAGACATAAGATGTGATGAAAGACGTTCTTGAAAAAATAAATTATATAAAACACAGCTGGAACATATGCTGTGATTTGAAAATTATAGCTATTTTGTTAGGCTATACTAAGTACATGTTTTCTTTGCGAATGAGATAGCCGAGCTAGGGATAAACATTATGTTACCCAAGAGTGTAAGAAATGAGACAGCTTAATTCCAAATGGGAAAATACCATTCGTAAGCCCTTAGTTGAACCCCAAAAAAATATTTTTACCAAATTTCCATATCAAGCTAGAACTAATGACAAATTTTTTTAAATCAATGAAGAAGGATAGACCCGGATTTTTGTACATCGGGCAGAAATTTCCGAATGTAAGGGAAGGAAAAATTAAAGAAGAAATATTTTTTGGTCTTCAGAGTTGGTCAAATTTGATGTATTTAACTCCATATTAAATAATGTATAAAGTGCAGCTTGGACTTCATTTAAAGACGTTTGCAAAACCTTTCTTGGCAAATCAAAATCAGACAATTACCGCGATATTGTTAATCAACTTCTTACTTCATACAGAGCTATGAGATGTATGTAATATGTCTTTGAAATACATTTCCCACACTCATATCTGGATTTTTTCCCGGACAACTTCGGAGACGTAAGTGAGGAACACGGCGAACGTTTCCACCAAGACATTTCGGTGATGGAAAGTCGCTACAAAGGGAAATGGAATACTAACATGCTTGCCGATTACTATTGGACATTAATTCGGGATGTGCCTGAGGGTATTTATAAAAGAAAAGCATCAGCGAGATCATTCTAAAACAGGTATGGCCACGTAAATTGTAAATTTTACAGATTTTAACTATATTTTCCCTTAATTTTTTTGAAGCATAATTTATTTAAAATTAAGGGTAATAGAGAAATTGTATTTACATATCTGTAATAGACGCAAAAAAGTAATTCAAGAAATGGTATCACACTTAGAGAAACATTAGAAAACTTTTTGTCTGAATGTATTATTAGTGATACGTATTACGATGAAGGGTGTTTTTATTAATATTTTTGTCATTAATTCCAACATAAACCATTTAAAGTTGGTTATTGGATGTAATTCTGAAGGTAATAACAAATAAATTTATTGATAAGGAGGCGTTTAACCTCGTTTTAATACACCGCGAATTTTTCGTTTTTTTAACTTTGATTGCTTATAACTCAAAAACAGAGGAATTTATTGAGAAACCGTTTTCACCATCATTTTTTCTTGTAAAAGTTTACATTAAAATTATGTATCACATTCCACCTTCCTATTTAAAAAAAAAAAATGTTTTAATATGGCGTGTCTAACATAGCCAACAAAAATTTCAAGCACAACATAAAGTTGTAATTTTGTAACTTTGTAGATCTGAACATGTAGCATCCCTCACTTTTGAAATATGAAGTAGTTTCCATTCTTTAACATCAAGTTGTATTTCCGTTTCCTCATTATGTACGATGGATAATTTAAGAATCATAATAAAAACTTAGTTTTAGATCTTAAGTACAATTTTTTTTAAACAGATTTTGAACATTTGTTTACAGTAATTTTGTTCCTATCTCCTCGTATCGTTCAGTTTGCAAATATGAAGCCGTCGTTTCCATACTTTAATCTCTCTCTCTCTTTTTCCTCTCGGGTGATATTAACTTAATTATATAAATAATTAATTTTATTTTATTTTAATTATAATTAAAATTATGTATTGCTTTAAATTTTTTTTTTTTTGTCTTCAGTCATTTGACTGGTTTGATGCAGCTCTCCAAGATTCCCTATCTAGTGCTAGTCGTTTCATTTCAGTATACCCTCTACATCCTACATCCCCAACAATTTGTTTTACATACTCCAAACGTGGCCTGCCTACACAATTTTTCCCTTCTACCTGTCCTTCCAATATTAAAGCGACTATTCCAGGATGCCTTTGTATGTGGCCTATAAGTCTGTCTCTTCTTTTAACTATATTTTTCCAAATGCTTCTTTCTTCATCTATTTGCCGCAATACCTCTTCATTTGTCACTTTATCCACCCATCTGATTTTAAAAATTTGCATCTGCTTTAAAATATTTGTGGAAAATTGTTAGTAATTTAATAGAAACAGAATTAAAAGTTAACATAGATACCAAAATCATGTTGTATATAGAGAACAACAACATTAATACGAGTAATGTATAAAATGCATTGTTAACATCTAATATAAACACTCTCGTAGGTAGGCATATTTTAATATTTTGTATACATATTATCCCTTTACTAAACAATATTCTGTATGTAGTAAGTTAAAAAGTAAACAAAAAACGATGCGAGTCTGTGGGTATGTATCATTTTGAAAGGTGTTCTTTTTTCTTCTTGTTTACCTGATCAAAATAACACTGTTAAATTTAAATTAAAATTAACCCTAACTTTGGTGTAAATTTCAAAATTCTCATCTATGATAAAGCACGAAATAATTTAGGATAACAAAAAACAATATGTATTTTTTTTTAATCGCACTAAGAATAAATATTAGGATTTTATTTTTAAATTATTTTGTCTGCTTACGACCTTTTACCAAGGCACAAAAATAAAATCAACAATTGCAACAGAAAAATAAATAAATAATATTCTCTTAATTTTTTTTAATAAAATGTTTGCCATACATTTTAAATAAAACTGTGACTGTAAAACTTTTTCTTAAAAAAAACAAATTTTAGGCAATATAATTATAAATAATTTCTCGTGTCTGAATTAAAAAAAAATTGTATTTATACGGTATTTTAATAATTTACGTAATCTCATACCAGTATTATATATTAACAAAAATAAAATTTTTTTCATTGTTTAATTTTGTATTCTAATGTTTATTTTGGGGCTGGCTGAAAGAAATGTTTTTAGAATGACATGCCTATATCATACGATTTCGTAGTCAGCTAAGGAAAGTGTACCTAGCTTATGAGTATATTGTAAATATACATTACGTTTACTACTAAGTGTAATTAATTAGTAGAGTTAAGAACCTAATTACTAAGTATAATTCCATTAACCCACTTGGTTGGTCTAGTGGTGAACGCGGCTTCCCAAATCGGCTGATTTGGATGTAGAGAGTTCCAGCGTTCAATTGCTAGAAAAGGCAGTTTTATACGAATTTGAATACTAGATCGTGGATACAGTGTTCTTTGATAGTTGAGTTTCAATTAACCTACATCACACGAATGGTCAAACTGAGACTGTACAAGACTACACTTCATTTATATTATTATATGTCATGCTCATTCATCTTCTGAAGCAATACCTGAACGGGAATTCTCGGAGAAAGAACAGGAAAAAGAGAGAAACAATTTTTGATATCACCAACCCTTACGGTAAGGGATGACCAAAATGTTGCTAGAATTATAAGATGGGCTTGTCGTATGCTAAACATGTGAAACTTTTTTTCCATGCTGACATTGTTTTATTGAGGAAATTTGAAGTTTTTCTTAAATTTAAGGTGGAAACTTTTTTCATCCCCTACTTAGCACCTTTTTTTTTTCTTTCTTTTTTCCACTCTACCACCCAGGGAGTGTCTGGTAAACTCTAACGAGCCTCTCCGAGGTCGGCTCGCCGGTGTCAGCTCTTGAGTGATTTTCTGTTTGCCCATTTGGAAACCTCGAATAGCCGTAACGTGGCACCGGGTCTTTTCTTACACTTTTTCTTCATCAGGATCTATCTAAACCCTTGGAGTCCTCAGTGGATCATTGAGAACGACACACCTCAGCGTGCCGTCTCTCACCACTGAGGCTGTCCACCATACCCTATTCTACACTAGTAACCTAGTCGCCTTTCATCTATATCCTTCTCTGTTAATACTGCTACTATAAATTCCGTAACCTTCCAGTTTATTTCGCTCCTCAACATGTGCTCTAGGACCTCTGCTGGGCTCATACCTATTATGCCACAGTTCCTCCTTTTAATTGCCCACCTCTCGCAGCAGAAAAATGTGTGTTCTGCATTGTCAATTCTCTCACAGTACATACATTCTGGACCTGGCCTTCTTCCAACACGATGGAGGTACTCATTGAAATTGCCATGACCTGTAAAAAACTGCGTGATATGATAATTTAACTCACCATGTTTCCTGTCTAACCATAGTGCCAGATCTGGAATCAGCTCCTTCGTGCGTCTGGCTGGTCCATCCTCCTGCCATCTATGTCTAAGTCTATCTTTTACTTCATTTGCTTCGAGGCCTTGCACCCTCTCGACTCTATTTAGGGCCATTAAGTCTATTGGTGGCACCCCAGACAACACGCACAACGCCTCATAGGAGACCGTCCTGTAAGCTCAAACAACCCCCAGCAACAGCCTCCTATGAGTACTAACCAGTCTGTTCAAATTTATTTTAACCCTGACTGAGTGCCACCACACTGGTACTGCATATAACATCATGGATGTCACTGTGGACGCTATCGCCCTTCGCTTGGGTCTTGGAGCTCTCTGCGAAGACATTATTATATTCAAATTCTTAGTCATCTGTTCACCTCTGGCACATATGTCTATTATATGCTGGGTGAACCGGCAATTCCTCTCACAAGTCACACCCAGGTATTTAATCTTTTCGACCTCTGTTATTTGTTGGTTTCCAATTTGGATGGCCGAACGGTCTAAAATCCTCTTCCCTGTGAACATAATATATTTACATTTCTCTATTGCCAGCTGGAGTCTCCTCTCTTTCAACCAATTATCTATCGTCCGTAACGTGTTGTTAGCACTCTCTTGTACATCGACAGTTGTTTTACCCTTGATGAGTATCACCAGGTCATCGACAAATCACCAGGTCATCGGCATAGGCAATTACTTGTACCCCATCCTGATAGTCTAGTCTTAATATCCCATCGAAGGCCAGTATCCAGAGTAAGGGTCCCAGTACCGACCTATACCAGTCCCAGTAGTCCCAGTACAGAACCTACTTAGCACCTGTGAAATCTTTTTTCAACTTTTTTTAAATTTAATTACATTGATTTATTAATAATTATTCACCTCTGATTGTTAAAAAGAAATTTACAATAAATAATAATTCAATAATAACAATAAAAAAAATGAAAAAATCAGAAGTTATTAGTGAAATAAAATTTGATATACATTTGATTTAAAAAATAAGGAAATGAAGTTAGATTGAAACCGATCTACTTTCTCCTTGTAAGAGTCAAATATTTCATTAATTAAAATTTTATTTCGTTGTAACTGGAACCAATGAAAATAAATACCACCTTAAAATATCGTTGAAAAACTCTCAATGGCTTATTAATGCATCTAAGAAAAACTCCAAAATTCAAATGTTTTGGATTTTGGGCTTTTTTGGACACTTTTGGTCAAGTCGATTGCAATCAAACGAGGAGGTGCACAATTATATGTTACAACACTCCTAGATCCAAAATTTAAACATTCTACCCCTAATCGTTTTTGAGTAATACGAGATACATACACACATACGTACATACACGCGTAACACAGAAATTAGTCAAAACGGATTCACGGATGGCCAAATGGAAATTTCCGTTGAAATCTGAAAAAGAAAAATTTTCCGCGATTACAATACTTCCTTTACTTCGTCCAAGGATGTAAAAATCGAGGTTTATAAATAACAGTTAATTATTTAAATTGGTCCCAAATAATTCTTATTTGTATGGTCCCTGGTTATTAAATTCTTTGCAGTAACAATTCGATTTCGCAGATCTTGGAGTAGCAGGCTTAATTATTCAACCCAACGGGTTAGTCTAGCGGTTAACTCGTCACCGCTAATCAGCTAATTTTAATGTCAAGAATTCTGAGGTTCAAATTCTAGCATAGGCAAGAATAAAGTTTTACGGATTTGAATACTAGATAGTGGATACCAGTATTCTTTGGTGGTTGGGATTCAATTAACCACACATCTCATCTCAAGAATGGTCGACCTGAGACTGTACAAGACTGCACTTAATTTACATTCATTCATTCATATCATCGTTATTTATTCTCTGAAGTAATACCTTACCGAGGCTAAACAGAAAAAAAAGATAATAATACCGAAGTAAAAGGTTACACATATATATGTATATTTGTTTTTGTTTATATTCTAATGTCGATATATTACAAAATAGAATTATAAACGAGTGTTTCGGGCTAAAGTAATAAAAAATATATTAAATTTGCTATTTAAAAATTAAAGGGTTGAAACATTTCATTTAATATAACGGAATATTAAAAATGCCTGTCTAATAACAACAAAATTTGTAAAAAAGTACGAATAATTCACGTAACGACACGTTTATTATAAATTATAATGTAAACATCCCCCCCCCCAAAATAAAACGAGTTTAAATTTAATATTATATTACAGTATAATACAATACGAATAGGAAACAGCGGCTTACACTTTAATATTAACGCATCATTTAATATTAAAATGAATTGAAAATAATGAGGTGATATTTAATAATTATATATCCGATGTTTATTCTAATATAAACGAGGTCATAGTTTTAAATGGACTTCTATTCAAAATCAGTAAAAGATCTTTAATAATTAAAATAAATTATTGTTTCTATTTTTACGTAAAATATCTATTTTTCAAATCGAAGGAATTATCCAATTTTAAGTGGTTGTAAACGGGTAAACCCCCCAAATTACAAAATAGTTTATTTCATAATATTTTTGGACAATCTATTATTTAGATACATTTCATAAGAAAGTTACCTAATATAGTGGATACCATGATTCTACTTCCGGAAAATTTCGACATATCCTTGCGTTTTACATCCTCCAGACCCCAAAACCACCGTCAGTTGAAAAGTTTACATATACACTTATATATATTTCATTTTCTTGTGGACACGATCTAGCAGTTAATGATGTTAAAGAACAATTTAGATTCGGAGTAACAGTACAAGGTGAAAAGATAAAAATGCTACGATTTGCTGATGATATAGTAATTCTAGCCGAGAGTAAAAAGGATTTAGAAGAAACAATGAACGGCATAGATGAAGTCCTACGCAAGAACTATCGCGTGAAAATAAACAAGAACAAAACAAAAGTAATGAAATGTAGTAGAAATAACAAAGATGGACCGCTGAATGTGAAAATAGGAGGAGAAAAGATTATGGAGGTAGACGAATTTTGTTATATGGGAAGTAGAATTACTAAAGATGGACGAAGCAGGAGCGATATAAAATGCCGAATAGCACAAGCTAAACGAGCCTTCAGTAAGAAATATAATTTTTTTACATCAAAAATTAATTTAAATGTCAGGAAAAGATTTTTGAAAGTATATGTTTGGAGTGTCGCTTTATATGGAAGTGAAACTTGGACGATCGGAGTATCTGAGAAGAAAAGATTAGAAGCTTTTGAAATGCGGTGCTACAGGAGAATGTTAAAAATCAGATGGGTGGATAAAGTGACAAATGAAGAGGTATTGTGGCAAATAGATGAAGAAAGAAGCATTTGGAAAAATATAGTTAAAAGAAGAGACAGACTTATAGGCCATATACTAAGGCATCCTGGAATAGTCGCTTTAATATTGGAAGGACAGGTAGTAGGAAAAAATTGTGTAGGCAGGCAAGATTTGGAATATGTAAAACAAATTTTTAGGGATGTAGGATGTAGAGGGTATACTGAAATGAAACGACTAGCATTAGAAAGGGAATCTTGGAGAGCTGCATCAAACCAGTCAAATGACTGAAGACAAAAAAAAAAAAAAAAAGTGGACACGATAACTGCCTAATTTTGCTCCATTCATTTTCAAACTGTTCGTTAAAAATAACTCGTCCGTAAATCTCAGTCGAGTTTGTAATGGCCAAATTCGGACTATGGGAATGGAAGTCGAGGTGGGCTTTTCGAAAGCCTACTCCCATTTCCATTCTAAAAATTCTGCTTAAAGTAGATCTATTTACAATAATATCTCCCTATTCACAATGTAAGATTTTGTTAAGACACAAAATTACTTACTTTGAAAAGTTAATTTAATTAGAATAATCATACTTATACTCAAAAGCTAAATAGAAATTAATTTTTACAAACATGAGAATTTCAAAATTTGCTCAAATCCGTAAGTTTTCGTCAAATTGGCCGAGATATATTTTAGTAAAGGATTTTAAAACGACTTCATAAAAACTTATAGGCGTACATTTTTAATATAGAAATCATTTCCAAGAAAGAGAAATTAAAAACAAGTAATATTTTGAAACAAAAATTTAAAAACAAAACGAAGTCTAAGTAAAAAGAAAAAAAACAAGTTACATTATGAAATAAAATAATTTTCATTATTAAAATAAATTACATTAAATTAACCAAAACTGTAGCTGTTAAATATTTATTTGTTTCAAAATAAAATAATGATATAAAAACTATTCTCTGAAAAATGTTATGAAACTGTTTTTCAGAGAATACAGTAATCAAAATTTCTCATTTTCATCGTCACTTTAAATAGTCTAATAAAAAAAAGAACGCATGAAACAGATAGAAAATTAGATTTTTGTAAGTGCAAAAATGATGAGAATATAGAATGAGTAAAACCATCTTTAAAACTTTACTTCCTAATTCTATTTAAATTTAAAGTTACTGCTTTAAGAATCACAATAAAAGAGAAATTTATTAAAAGATTCAAACAGCATATTGTTGTTCAATAATGCAGAATAATTTTTTTCTTATCGAAAAAATAAATGTTAATAAAAAAAAAGCGAAGAGAGGTTTTCCTAGTTATAAGAACGGATTCCTTCTTTTTAAAAAAAATACTATTACGCATTTATATTCTACGTCATTCGTTTAATTCAACAATAGTTGAATTAAATGAAAGATCGCTGTTTCATTTTTTATCAATGATCAAGAAATGATCTTTGAATTTTTTAAAAAGTTTTATAAATTGTTACGAAAACAATTTATAACCTGTAAAGAAATTAATAAAATGTTAAGTTTTACGTATAATCAGAATCAACCTACATGTAAAAGGAATTTCTGGTTAATTAACAGATCATCAACAATAAATATTTACAGAAATAAAATAATTTCCGTACGCCTTTGTAAAAAAAAAAACTAATATTATTTTTAATAATTTCATAAAATGTTTTCTGTTGTAAAACAACACGGTAATTACTTTTTTTTTTTTTGTCTTCAGTCATTTGACTGGTTTGATGCAGCTCTCCAAGATTCCCTATCTAGTGCTAGTCGTTTCATTTCAGTATACCCTCTACATCCTACATCCCTAACAATTTGTTTTACATACTCCAAGCGTGGCCGGCCTACACAATTTTTCCCTTCTACCTGTCCTTCCAATATTAAAGCGACTATTCCAGGATGCCTTAGTATGTGGCCTATAAGTCTGTCTCTTCTTTTAACTATATTTTTCCAAACGCTTCTTTCTTCATCCATTTGCCGCAATACCTCTTCATTTGTCACTTTATCCACCCGTCTGATTTTTAACATTCTCCTATAGCACCACATTTCAAAAGCTTCTAATCTTTTCTTCTCAGATACTCCGATTGTCCAAGTTTCACTTCCATATAAAGCGACACTCCAAACATACACTTTCAAAAATCTTTTCCTGACATTTAAATTAATTTTTGATGTAAACAAATTATATTTCTTACTGAAGGCTCGTTTAGCTTGTGCTATTCGGCATTTTATATCGCTCCTGCTTCGTCCATCTTTAGTAATTTTACTTCCCAAATAACAAAATTCTTCTACCTCCATAATCTTTTCTCCTCCTATTTTCACATTCAGTGGTACATCTTTGTTATTTCTACTACATTTCATTACGGTAATTACAACAGTATCAAATATCTCGAACAGAAAAGTTACTTAAAAAACTATTAAGATTGCCAATAAATAATCTGAAGTTATTTCAACTGAAATAAATGATTTCTTTTTTTTTTTAATAAATTAAAACAGTAAATAACATTTTTTGGATGAATGGATTATTCCATAAAAAGAAATTTGAATTTATCAGAATTTTATAAAAATGTTTACGTAATTTTTTTGTCTGAAATTATGTAAAGTGTTAGTCGCTCCTAAATATGATATAGTATTATTAGCTAATGCATTTCAAAAATCTTGTTTTATTGCATCATCAAGATCTGGACTTTAACCAAAATCATGAAAGACGTTACATTTTATCGTGTACATTTTTAAATACGTAGATTATTTTTATCAAAAATTCATCTTTTTTTTTATAAAATTACAACTAAAAACGTGTAATTCATTAAATGTAATCTCGCTTACAATATATATACTACGGTCAGGACAGGGCTCCAACCACTGGACCCCCACGGCCAAGACCGACCCGTTTGAGTCCCGGGGACAATTCAAGAGCTTCTAGGGGATCCCCAGGGTTGCATAGTTCACTTCAGTCACCATTCTCGACTGTCCAGAGGGCTCCACCTCTTGGATCCGCGCATTGTTCGTTAACCTCACGATTGAGACAAAAATACTGATAAACAGCAATTAAATGTATTCAGGCTTTATAGAAACCTGAAAAAAAACTAAATTACAAAAGAGACAATAGTAGTAACTATGGTAACTAAAGTACATACATCTTCGAGGAGGAAAACTCCTTAACCTATTTTAGTTGTCATAGTGACAGAAATGTAATAATAAATTAAATGGATTAATTTCTTCGAATATCTTTAATTCACAACTTCACCGTTAAGGGGGCTAGGTTCTCGAACTATAGCTACCTTCCCAGGAGTAATATGAATGTATCCTCAAAATTTTAAAGAGACGGTGGATTTGTTCTCGCGTGATGTTGGCACAAACAAACAAACGACAAACTTCACATTTATATATAAGCTAAAAACAAATGCGAAAGTTTGTGGCTGGTTTTGTTTGTTTGTCCGTTTTCAACATCATCACTCGAGATCCAACCGATCGAATGCTTTAAAATTTGCAGGATTTATTCATATTATCCCACCTATAAACAAGCTCCCTTGGGGAACAGAAATATAATGAAGTAAAATGATTAAACTTTTTATTTAATGGATGTCTGTAAAATATTTAATATTCTCACAATCATGAGGATAACGAATACGTCGAGGGTCTAGCTAGCGTAGTCCTTAGCTAGTTGGCTAGATGGCCCACCGAGCGAAGCGATCCTTGACCGGCTAGTATATATAAATAGTAACGTTAATATTTATCATGTTCGTAAACAAGTAAAGTCTAAGTTAAGTTTTGCAAGCGTAAGTTTTGCAAATGGCTAAAGGCAAAGGCACCTCTCGGAACCGTTTCCGTGGTCAATTGGGGGTCTGGTTCCGGGAGGCAGGGTTTAAAAAAAAGTTTTGCAGACAGGGTAATTTCATGCAGAAAGGTTATTTTGGATTCGAGATAGGAAACCTATACTGTTCCAACGCCAGATTGAAACAAAACCGCGACATGCGACTGAAGGCTAAACATTGTCTTACGCCTCACAACGGTGCATTTCCTTTTCCATTCTACATACTCCTTCTTTTCATTTTCTTTTCTTTTTTTAGCCTCTGTAACTACCGTTCAGATAATACTTCAGGGATGAATAATGAGGATGATATGTATGAATGTAAATGAAGTGTAGTCTTGTACAGTCTCAGGTCGACCGTTCCTGAGATATGTGGTTAATTCAAACCCAACCATCAAAGAACACCAGTATCCACGATCTAGTATTCAAATCCGTGTAAAAATAACTGACCTTACTAGGACTTTAACGCTGAAAATCTAGACTTCCAAATCAGCTGATTTAGGAAGACGCGTTCACCACTAGACCAACCCGGTTGGTTTCATTCTACATACTACCACTATATCTGCTCACCTACACAAACACATACCCACGTGCAAGGAAAATGAACTAACTACGTTTACAAAACTTAGACTTATTTTACATAATCGTAAATTTAGCAAAGATTATCCCGATAATTATGACAAATAGTAAATTATAATGATGAAAAAGAATTTCGATATCTTCACCTTGATGCTAATAGTGGGAGTAAGAAATTTTGTATACCCCTATACCCCTCTACTTTCAACTTTAAGCGAACCACTCACTAAACTATTAATACGTCATTACCTACTATCAGGTTATATTCACTATCTATTTGTGCGCCAAGTGGGTAGGAAGAAGATTAACACTTCCCATTACTTGAAAGCATGAATGCATTTATTTTTTACGTGAGGGTATATAAAATTCGCAGCCATATTAACCAATCCAATGTAGATTTAATTCGTTAAAAATGACATCTACTTCATGAAATGTTATTAAATATTTCAATTAGCTTATTTAAGTATATGTGTAATTAAGATTTTTATGACTATTTAACATGTATTATTCATCACGTTCATTCAAAAACTGATTTTTAATTTTTTAAACTTTAAAAAGAAAATATTTTACATAATGAAGGATAGGGAGCAAAAGCTAAAATTTATTATAAAAATCTGTTCTATTCATCTATATAATAAAAGAAACTGCAAAGCGATTCGACGTTGAAGTGATGATGTTTTAAATGGCATATAAAACCTCTTAATTATTCTCACTTAATTTAGATTTTAAATTCGCAATTTTGTGATGAATAAAGAAGGTTCTAATTTTTTTTTTTCACTGAAAACAAGTTATTCTACGTCGAGATTTTATATATTTTAAATAAGACCTTTTTTTTACCGCACTTGTATCGGCTAATCACTTTTTTAAATTATTTAATTTAGATTATGTATAAAAATTAAATGAATATAAAAAGGTTTGCAAAGCGTATTTTATACACAAATATGTATTTTTCTGCTTGATGAATTAATTCATTTCACAAGATTAAAGAGTAGCTTGAATGTGGGAATACGGAAATGGAATTTTGAAGCGTATGAGAATACCATGCTTGACGGGGATTCGAACCCGCGATTTCCGGATGTAGGGTTGAGAGGCTAATATTCCGCCACAGAGATAGATAATTAAACCAATTAAGCTATTTAAAATTGATATTTTATTTTTATACGAATTTTATTTACCATATATAAATTAAAAAATTATAACTTCATAAAATAATTATTCTTTGTTTGTAAATACGGATTATAACCGCTGTCTTCTTTATTCATGAATTTTTAATTTATAGCGAATATTATGATAAAACTTTTCACACATTTTTTTTTATTCAAGAAGGATGTGCTGGAGCAGATCCTTTTGCTATTTGTAAAATAATGAAGTACCATTCCTTAGTGATTTATTTATGCATTATTATGGTAAGATTAGAATTTATATATCATTTACAAGGATAAACGTTAAAATTAATCATCCATATTTTGATATTTTTTATTTTTTTGTTATTCTACGATTGGGTTAAGTAAATATTTTCTTGAAATTTTCATCTAATCAAATGAAATAAAATAACCTTTTTTAAGTTAGGGAATAATATGAATAAAATAATTAAAAAACTTTTGCGCAGTTCTGTGCAAGAAGATCAAATTTTCGTTCGGCTCCCTCGTTATTTTGCAGTCAGAAACGCAATGAATTTCAGAATACAGCGCAGTACATACGTTCGATTAACCAGTAGACCCTACACAGAAGCATCAAATCTCACTCGCTCACTACTGTTACTGCGTAAGTGCGTACGAAAAATGCACCACTACACAATCAAAATAATAATATTTTCTTCGACCTTTAATTGAGGGTAACTCAATGAATAACTAAACCGTTCCTGCAATGCTTGTTTCGGCCTCCGTTCCTATCTAGCCAGGGGCCTCCGCCCCTTGGAACCCCGCACTGATCGTTATCCCATAGTTGTGAGAATAATATTGATAAATATTAATTTTAGTATTCAAGCTTTATAGAAACCTGAAAAACAAACTAAATTACAAAAAAAAAAAATAGAAAAATAGTAACTATGGTAATTGAAGTATACACGATTTTGACGACGATATATGTATAACTTTTTTTCTTTGCCGTGGTAGCAGAAAATAATAATAAAGTCAAAGGATTAATTAATTTTCTTTCATGAATATTTTTATTTTTCAACTTCATCTTCCTTGAGGTCGAAAAAGTAATGAATATTTTTATTATTTATACCTTCAAGGGAGCTAGGGCCTCAGTCAATGGCTTAAAACCTTCCCTGCGATGGTAATCAGTTGGTTGGTTCTCGCGTGATACGATAGCAAACAGACATATACATATATATATATATATACCCATTTCCGAATAAACGTGATCTGTTAGATGGAGAGTTTATCCGACGCATGCAGAAGTTAGCCTTCAACCTAACAAATACCACGTTTGAATTTTTTAAATCGGGCGATTTTTTGCAGAGATTTTATAAGAGCACCCCATTGCACCCCCCAAAATAATGCACCAAGGATACCCCGTTTGTTACCAGTTGATGGTGATGATTGGTCTAGTCTCCCACGAGGTACTCGCATATCTCACCGCTCTAACCTCACACGAAATCCCCACGTGAAGCACATTATTTTTAAACAGAAATTTCTAAATTTATTTAACGTACTTACTTTACTTTTTCGTGTCCGAGCGATGAGACATTAAAACCTTTGCGACCATTATTGTGCCACCGAAACACCAGAAGCATTTCCTTGCCACAGATCTTCTAGTGTGCATTTGGTTGGGCAGAGGGTGCATTTCAGGAGATGTTCAGAGTCCTGAATCTCACCGCACTCGCAGTTCAGGTCGTTAGGCTCTATTTGACGCCATCTAGCGCGGTTAACTCTGGTTGGTGCAACCCCAGTTCGAAGCCGGTTTAAAGTCACCCACGTTTGCCAGTCCAGGTCATGTCCTGGAGGTGTTGGAGCTCTTTTTGGGAACCATGGAAGGGGCTCGATATACGTAGAGCCCCCTTATTTAACGTAAATTTAATTCTATTATTTCTATAATACTATTCATTATATTGATTCGAATCAATCAATCCAAGCCCAGTTCACACAGTGATAGTGACTGTCAGTTCACAGTTCATTACATTTTGTGCTTCAACCGGCAAATTTTCACTACTACATACGAGTATATATAGATTTTTTTTTTTATATCTTTCGATATAAAATATCTAAAAACCATCTCAGTTATGCCAAGAAACGTGGATGATTTGATTGCGATTGATCGAGCCGTTTTTTTATCCCGAAAAAACAAATATCCTCTTCCAATTTATGTAATATAGATATAGATATATAATTACTTAAAAGTGAATGGTATTTTTGCACTTTCATATTTAAAACGTAAAGAAAATTAATTTTCATCCGCCACGCTCACCACGCGATTAAAAGTAATAGTTACGGTACTTTTCATTCGAATGAATAAATAAAGATATCAATTTTACGTAACTAGAATTATCAAAACCAAACAGATACTTGATTTTTTTTTACATACGTGATACCATTATTGAGAGGAATACGGTTATTTACGCATAACAGTCCAGTAATGTTATAGTAATTATTAATTAATTAATTATTAATCGCATGAAAATAAACAAGAACAAAACAAAAGTAATGAAATGTAGTAGAAATAACAAAGATGGACCGCTGAATGTGAAAATAGGAGGAGAAAAGATTATGGAGGTAGAAGAATTTTGTTATTTGGGAAGTAAAATTACTAAAGATGGACGAAGCAGGAGAGATATAAAATGCCGAATAGCACAAGCTAAACGAGCCTTCAGTAAGAAATATAATTTGTTTACACCAAAAATGAATTTAAATGTCAGAAAAAGATTTTTGAAAGTGTATGTTTGGAGTGTCGCTTTACATGGAAGTGAAACTTGGACAATCGGAGTATCTGAGAAGAAAAGATTAGAAGCTTTTGAAATGCGGTGCTATAGGAGAATGTTAAAAATCAGATGGGTGGATAAAGTGACAAATAAAGAGGTATTGCGGCAAATAGATGAAGAAAGAAGCATTTGGAAAAATATAGTTAAAAGAAGAGACACACATAGGCCACATACTAAGGCATCCTGGAATAGTCGCTTTAATATTGGAAGGACAGGTAGAAGGGAAAAATTGTGTAGGCAGGCCACGTTTGGAGTATGTAAAACAAATTGTTGGGGATGTAGGATGTAGAGGGTATACTGAAATGAAACGACTAGCACTAGATAGGGAAATCTTGGAGAGCTGCATCAAACCAGTCAAATGACTGAAGACAAAAAAAAAAAAAATTATTAATTAATAATATTGATTCAGTTATTTGTTCACTTATACCAACTGGAACAAGCTTAATCATTTTTTATCTTTTTCAATGGATAGTCATAGTAATAATTAAATAAATACCGGAATAAAATCAAATTAAGAGAACCAAAACAATAATTGAAAGTTAATTTATTTTTAATTACAGTAATATGGTTAAACAAAAATATAAAAATTATATTACATTCAAAGAACACATGTTTTGCTAGAAATTTAATTAAGGGTGTATAAATGTTAACTCAAGACAAAAGTTTTGAATTTGATTAAATTTAACAGTACAAAAACAAAGTGGATTTAACGATGCTATCTGGATTGCAGTTAATTATACCTTCTTATTTTAATTTAGTATTACTCGATTACCTGATTGCTTAAATTCAAATAACTTTTTACTAGAAATTGTTTTTAGTAATTTTAGTTTACAGTTTGATGAAATTACCGTTTTCTTTTATTTCTCTGTTTATAATAATAAAAAAGGTGTAACACTTAAAAACATAAAAAAGATAGCTGAATATTAAATTTAAACTAAAAATGTTTGTTATTTCCCCGTCAGTAAAACAAAATGAAATTAAAACTACCTTGAATTCACTTCTTTTATTTTAATTGCTGTATCTGGCTTTAACATTATTATACCGTTTTATCATAACTATATAAAGCTTTTTCTTCACACTGCAGTTCGTCTCTTTCAAAACTTTGTCATCTGAACTGAATTTTAATTAAATTATTTTAAAACTAAATAAACTCTACGAAAATAGTTGAAAAGAATAAAGGCTAAAAATAAAATATATTAATATAATACTTTGGTAATTATTTTATTAAAAAACGGGTTGATATTTTAAATAAATTTAATAATATATTTTCATTTTAATTAACAGAAAATATAAATAGTACGATTAAGTACAAAGTTCCTTAAGAAGGAAGATTAAAGAAAAACAAACCAACATACTTGGCGTTTATAGACCTAGAAAAGGCTTTCGATAACGTAGACTGGAATAAAATGTTCAGCATTTTAAAAAAATTAGGGTTCAAATACAGAGATAGAAGAACAATTGCTAACATGTACAGGAACCAAACAGCAACAATAACAATTGAAGAACATAAGAAAGAAGCCCTAATAAGAAAGGGAGTCCGACAAGGATGTTTCCTATCTCCGTTACTTTTTAATCTTTACATGGAACTAGCAGTTAATGATATTAAAGAACAATTTAGATTCGGAGTAACAGTACAAGGTGAAAAGATAAAGATGCTACGATTTGCTGATGATATAGTAATTCTGGCCGAGAGTAAAAAGGATTTAGAAGAAACAATGAACGGCATAGATGAAGTCCTACGCAAGAACTATCGCATGAAAATAAACAAGAACAAAACAAAAGTAATGAAATGTAGTAGAATAACAAAGATGGACCGCTGAATGTGAAAATAGGAGGAGAAAAGATTATGGAGGTAGAAGAATTTTGTTATTTGGGAAGTAAAATGACTAAAGATGGACGAAGCAGGAGCGATATAAAATGCCGAATAGCACAAGCTAAACGAGCCTTCTGTAGGAAATATAATTTGTTTACATCAAAAATTAATTTAAATGTCAATTAAATGTCACGTTTGGAGTATGTAAAACAAATTGTTGGGGATGTAGGATGTAAAGGGTATACTGAAATGAAACGACTAGCACTAGATAGGGAATCTTGGAGAGCTGCATCAAACCAGTCAAATGACTGAAGACAAAAAAAAAAAAAAAAAAAAGTACAAACTATAAAAACATCAAACTGGAGATGTTTAGTACTTATTTATCGATCCTATTTACTGGTAGACCGAAGAAATTTTGGGAAGAAATCCTCCCTAGAGATAATCGAAAATAAACATACATCCTATTACAGAATCAAATTTTTTACCAGAAATATCTGAAGCATGAAAGAAGATAGGACAGTACATTCATTAGGAGAGGAAAACAAAGTGTGACGCGGTTTTTTTTTGTAGGAAGAAAAGCTACATTAGTAAGAGAACGGGACCTCTTGTCTAGATTCCATTTTTTTACCTTGATGATATCGCCACATAAGCTTGAAGATTTTACGTGGAATATGGAAAATGAATTTTTTAGGGTATGAAAAATGACTTTTATGACCCGGATTCAAACCGGGACCTCCGGATGAAAGGCCGAGTCGCTAGGCAACAATTATATAATTTAAATTAAAAATTACATCTTACAAGTACAATTTAAATTTCTCAATGTACCTAGATGAGAATAAATTATTCAAGTTGATGAAATCGTAAAAGTCTGGTCAGATATTAAAAAAAACTAAGTTTATGATTTGATTTCACCTATTTTCTCTCTTTTGAAAAGAGGTTAAGTGTGCAGTTACGAAAGAAGTACAGTACATTATCAATTCCATCAAAGTCCAGAAACAGTCAGGAACTGATGGAATTCACCAGTAGTTTGTAAATTGAAGGGTAAGTCCAGCATTCAAAAAGCTTTTTACGGTGCAGTATTTTTCTTATTAAGGGAAATCATCAATCTTATTTTAAAAAATATAAGAAATTTCTGGCAAACGTAGCGAGATGTTGGATTACCGCCATACTTAATGTAATTTTATAATCATAGCTATTTAAATACGATCGTACAGTCAATATAAAATAGAGAAATTATTACCAGTAGACGAAGTCAGATTTCGAGAGGATATTAGTAGTACTGTTCAAGCAATTTAAAGCGACCACTTCAACTAAGAAAATTTTTCATCAGCAACTAGAGTCGGGATTTGTTTTTGTTGATCTTAACATAGGTACGATTTAATGGCAAATTTTAATTAAATTATCTTATTAAGGAAATTTTTCAAAAAAATAAATTACATGATGTTTAAAATTTTGTTCAACTTGATAAGAAAATCGATGATACTAAAAAAAATTGAAAAAAGGCTTTCCTCAAGATCCATACTAGAACCGAATTTTAATCATTATTTAAGGAACTCCACGTCGAAATCAGTTAATAGGGATTTTGATCCGTCAAAAGATAAATTGGTAGAAATAAATTTTCAAAAGTAGAATAGACTCCGCCGATCACCATGGTAGTGTAGATCACCGTGGTTCTTATTCTTTAATACAGACGTTTTGGTCATATATTCCACATTTTTCAAACTTTCAAAAATTCCTATTCTATAATTCGACGTAAGAGCTTTAAGTTTATGTGGTGAAGTATTCATAAAAAAGGAGGTAAGCAATATGTTGAAATTTACAAGAAAAGGAGAAAGACATCATAAAGGTTCCAAATTAAAGAAAACAATTAAACATAATTTTAAGTAGCAGTAGATGACAATAAACAAAATAAACTCTTTCGGAATTTCTCCCCCAAATCTTTTTCTATATTTTTTTTTAACGATATATAAAGAATCGAACACATGTCAACTCAATCTAACCAAACATAACCTAGGCTCGCTTCGCTCGCCAACCTCGACTAATTAACGTTAAATATACAATTTATACACAATAGTGATGTAAATTTTAATGATTTGTGGGGTTATTATTGGTGTGAATTATATCGCGTCACCGACATAAGGATGAGGAGGAACGTTTGTTCGATTTGATACTTCGTCATATTAGTGAGTTTCATCCTGTGCTATAACTGTCTTTTAGTAAAATAAGTACTGGATTGTGTTTATAATAGTAAGTATAATTATTATTTATAATAAACGTTATATTTAAAAATATTTTATTTGAATTTTTAATTATATTCTCTTCTCCAAAATAATTTTATTTAATCATTATAATAATATCTAATTAATGATTAAAATACATTCAAATACTTTCATTAAAATGAATGTATTTTAATGATTAGATAATCATTACTTGTAATATCATCTTGAGATCATTACTTGTAATATTGCATAATATTACAAGTTTATAACGTTAAAAAAAGAAGATTTTGTGGGGAGGAAAATTCCGATACGGTGCTAAAGTAAAATATAATAAAGCTTACATGCCCTTCGACTATAATTTTCTTACACTCGATCAAAATGATTGACAGATTGTGGAAAAATTATACGTGGAATAGAAAAACTGAAGTGATATTTGGATTCAGCAACCTAAAAAAACACATTTTCATTATAAATTTAAAAAAAACTTTCATGAAATTAAATTTTGCAGTCCTGTATTATTTACAAAACATATATGCTAATTATATTATAGCGATGAATAAATAATGAAAGATAATAGTTAAAAAAAGTTTATTTGGCGGAATATGGAATATTATATTGATATAAAATATTTAATTATTTAGCAAAAATACAATAAAAAATATATCGAAATACAATTCACTCTATTAATTCAGTTTCTATACTACGGCAGTTAAATACGGGCTAAATTACAAATCTCTTAATGTGATTAAGGTTTGCCTAGTGGTCATTACTGTGTTTTCCAACTCGGTTCTTATCGGACTCAACAGAGAATAGGATATGTGGGTTATTACAAGGATATTGCATGCATGTATCTACGTATAACATTACAAATCCTCAACTGGATAGGGAGGGTTTATCTGCGGTAACTGTTACAAACTAAGACCGATAAAACCCAGAAAGTACCGTAAATTATATTGTAACGACAAATGGAAAACGTTATAGCGGTACACAACGGTAGAAAATTTAATTATCAGTCGAATTCTAACAGGTAAACTTTAGTTCAGTTAAATCATTTTATGTATCGACAAAAATATATTTTTAAATTCATTAATTATTTTTAAAATGTCAATCAGAATTTTTTTTTTGTCTTCAGTCATTTGACTGGTTTGATGCAGCTCTCCAAAATTCCCTATCTAGTGCTAGTCGTTTCATTTCAGTATACCCTCTACATCCTACATCCCTAACAATTTGTTTTACATATTCCAAACGTGGCCTGCCTACACAATTTTTCCCTTCTACCTGTCCTTCCAAAATTAAAGCGACTATTCCAGGATGCCTTAGTATGTGGCCTATAAGTCTGTCTCTTCTTTTAACTATATTTTTCCAAATGCTTCTTTCTTCATCTATTTGCCGCAATACCTCCTCATTTGTCACTTTATCCACCCATCTGATTTTTAACATTCTCCTATAGCACCACATTTCAAAAGCTTCTAACCTTTTCTTATCAGATACTCCGATTGTCCAAGTTTCACTTCCATATAAAGCGACGCTCCAAACATACACTTTCAAAAATCTTTTCCTGACATTTAAATTAATTTTTGATGTAAACAACTTATATTTCTTACTGAAGGCTCGTTTAGCTTGTGCTATTCGGCATTTTATATCGCTCCTGCTTCGTCCATCTTTAGTAATTCTACTTCCCAAATAACAAAATTCTTCTACCTCCATAATCTTTTCTCCTCCTATTTTCACATTCAGTGGTCCATCTTTGTTATTTCTACTACATTTCATTACTTTTGTTTTGTTCTTGTTTATTTTCATGCGATAGTTCTTGCGTAGGACTTCATCTATGCCGTTCATTGTTTCTTCTAAATGCTTTTTATTCTCGGCTAGAATTACTATATCATCAGCAAATCGTAGCATCTTTATCTTTTCACCTTGTACTGTTACTCCGAATCTAAATTGTTCTTTAACATCATTAACTGCTAGTTCCATGTAAAGATTAAAAAGTAACGGAGATAGAGAACATCCTTGTCGGACTCCCTTTCTTATTAGGGCTTCTTTCTTATGTTCTTCAATTGCTACTGTTGCTGTTTGGTTCCTGTACATGTTAACAATTGTTCTTCTATCTCTGTATTTGAACCCTATTTTTTTTAAAATCAGAATAATAAACGTATAATTATAATTATACATTATTTGTACTACGGATAATTATGCATTATTATAATTGAATACAATGTACAATTTAGTAAGAACATTTTTGAAGCAAGAGAAATGCACTCAGATTTTTATATTAAATCGTTACATGAGACTTCATTCAATAGAATTTCATATAAATAACTATTACAATAGAATCACTAATAGATTTCTCTAACTAAGTATACATATATATATATAGAGCGAAAAAACGGTATTTAAAAGAAAAATGAGGCAAGCTAAAAATAACGAAACTACCTACGTGATATCTATTAATCATAACAAATTTATTATTTAATAATGAAAAGTTGAATAACTGTATAAAACTTTATTTAATTTCTTAATAAAAATTTGTACAAAAATCAGTTGTAATTAGGAGTTCAAGAAAAGTAAGCTACAATATGAAATGGGGTGAGAATAAGTTACAGAAGGAACCAGCAAAGATGTTGTCTATATCCTTGCATTTGAACTTCAGTATAAAAAAGGCAATCATTTTATTTTTAAGTATGGAAGAGTAACAACCGGAGGTGAACATAATAGCGAGTCTTAAAGGTACTGGGCCTTTTACACAAGAGATAGGGTTGCATATTCCGGCATAAGTCGAATAAAAGCGGCAATGTAAGCAGTCCTGACATCGCTAATGACCTAAACATACATCACCAAACAGTATTAAATTATTTGGAGAAAACGGACTACAAAAAGAAGAACGACGTTTGGGCGCCTAATGATCTGACAAAGAAAAATTTACTCGATCAAATTTCTATCTGCGAATCTCTAATAAGACGTAACAAAATCTAGCCATTTCTGAGGCGGTTAATCACGAGTGATAAAAAGGGATAAACTACTTCAACAATGTGCGAAAAAGATCATGGTCGAAGCGAGGAGAAGCTCCACAGTCTGGTGGCAAAGCTCTCATAACCCCCAGGATTTTGGAACCGGAAGGGCATCGTACATCACGAGGTGGTGCCGACAGACAGATAGACTCAAACCTTTACTGTCGACAACTAGCGTGATCGCACCTAGTAATTCAAAAGTAACGGCCCGAACTGGTCAACAGAAATGGTGTTGTATACCACGCTGACAGCGCCAGACCGCATACATCTTTAACGACCCGTTAGAAATTGAGAAAAGTAGACTGGGAGATTATAATGTATCCACCGTATGGCCCGAACCTGGAACCAACAGTCTAATTATTTGTTTTGATCTCTGAAGAACTCCCTGAACGGTGTTAAATTAGTTTCAAAAGACGCCTGTGAAATCACCACGTGTCAGATTTTGACCAGAAACCAAAAAACTTGTCTAGCGATGGAATTTATTTTGTTGCCGGAAAAATAGCAGGTCACATAAAAAAAATGGTGCATATGCGGTGTTATTATGTTATTTTCCGGTACCAATAAATGCATTCTCAATTTTAGTCCCCAAAGGCTCAATACTTTTTAGGTATTATCAACGTTACCATTCAAGAAAACTAAAATTTATCTAGAACTAACAGGGATATAAAATATTTGAAAGTAAATAAAGGTTATTTACCATAAAAAAGTAAATAGTGTAATCATTATAAGTTAAATAAACATTTATGCGCTGTAAGATATTGATGTAGGGAAAATATTAAAAATAAATCAATTCAAGTTGAGAAGACTCATTAATTAGTTAAAATAATTTTGATTTTTTAAACAATTAAATGGAATCTAAAATATTATGGAAAGTTAGAATAAAAATATTTTAAGATGAATCCGACAGAAAAACCTGTGCAAGTTCTTCCTACGAGGAATCATTTACCTGAAAATCATATAGAAAACTCAACACTATAAAAATCCTAGGATGAAAATCCCTCTGCAATATTTAAACTTAAGCGCTTCGAATATACAATAGAGATTCTAGATTGGGCAAACAGGACGAAACATGAAAGTATAATGAACACTTAAAGATGTTCAAACCAAAACAAAGTCGAAATTTGCTGTCTCACACATATAAATTATAAATTCGACAAAATTTTATAAAAATTTTATTATTCTACACGTAAAAAAAAAGACCTGGAATATCAAAAAATAAACTATATAAAATATCAACCGTAAGTAATAACATTAAATAATAAAATGATATATAAAGTATGAGTGTTCTGAAAGTCAAATTTATAATTTTAGTATTCGTTACGTAAACAAGATGTAGGCCCTATCCTTTTTAGAAGCCGCTATTAGTTTTAATTAAACTATGTCAGAAGATCAAGTTATGCATAATAATATAAAGTCTAATTTTACGTTAGCGGTTGAAGCATTGCGAAAAACAATATATATATATATATATATATTAAATTGTTCTTTTTGATGTACTCGATGATCAGTAGCATTGATTTACTTGCAGCAATTCGATTCTTCATCCGTTGAACCACTCCAATTTATTTACCGGCACAAAGTAGCCTGAACTCGTATAATAATTCCAATAATATGTTTATTTATTTATTTTTACGAAATATATTTATACAACAATAAAACCCTTAGGTATTCTAACTAGGACTTTCCCGTCACGCGGCTATTTATAAATAAAATATAATTAAGACATTAATGACATACTGAAAAAATCCACGTTATAATTACAAGTTAATAATTATATTGGTTTGAGATTAAAACCGCAAATTTCAAATCTGATATTACTAAAAAAAAACCTTCTATTTCAACAACTTTAAATATTAAAATCGTTTTCAGTGCCCTTGAAAATGAATAAATACATGTAGCACGAAAAAACGGATGGAAATTTTCCGGATGGTAATCTTCGCATGTATACATTCGCGCGCGCGCGTGTTCGGTGTCAGCCTCTAAATCACCTTATGTCTCCAGAACTACCGAACCGATTTTGATCAAACTTGGTCAGATTAAATTTGCCATTAAATTTTCTAAGGTCAAGTAGGGTGAGACTGTAGAGCAAGGTAGGGTGAGACTGTAACATGGTCGTGTAGTAAGGACACAACTATGTTTGATACGTTTTGCGCGAACCCCAAGTGTCGAAGTTCAATTTTATAAAAAAAATGTTTTTTTACAGCACCCTTGATTACAATAAAAAACGGAAAGAGAATAATGTTAAAATATGCATGACTTTTAATCGGGTCCGGCCGCTTGGTGGGGTTTGGTGCACCCGATTTAGGAAAGATTAATTTATATGCGTAATTAGACGACGATAGAAGAAACCACAATGAAAAATCAATTATCATAGCGATCATAACAAAGCTTCAAAGTTTAGAGAATTTTTTAGGGTGGGACTGCGATTTTGCAAAACTCTTTTTTGGAATTTTTATTTTTTAATCGTTAAAAAATGCGCTTAAGAAAAGTGTGATCTTAATTAGGCGAAACCTCGAGATACTGATGGTGACCTAGCTGTACAGTCTCAACCTACTTAGAAAATTTAATAGCAAATTTAATCTGACCAAGTTTGATCAAAATCGGTTCGGTAATTCTGGAGATATAAAGTGATTTAGAGGACGACACCGAACACACGCGCACGCGAACGCGTACATGGGAAGATTACCATCCGGAAAAGTTCTATCCGTTTTTTCGTGCTACTTAGGTGTCAAAATGTCAAGATCCGGTGAAAACCAAATAGGCCCAAATCGGACCGATTGCAATACTTTCCCTTCTAGACCTATAGCTCTGCTATAGCGCTATCTAGACGGGAAAGTAAAACTGAAAAAGTAAAATAAATAATGCATTTGTTTGTTTTATGTCTTCTTTTAAAAATAAACAAATTTTTTCATCGATATTTATTTATAACAAAAAGTTAAAAAAAAAAATATTCTTATCTGAATATATAAACACACAAATAAATATGTAACAGAATCTCTGTTTGTACATAAGAATAAAAAACGAGTAATATAAATAATAAATTAAATCACGACTGAAATTTAATATTTACTTATCAATGAAAATACGTTAAATTAAAAGAGAATATTCAACATTACGCAAGACTCAAATTAATCGCTGTATAAGAACAGAAACGCAAAATAGAATCAAGCAAAACGAAATAACACAACCATAAAAATACAAGACCCTGAGAGAACTCATTAAAACTTAACGCTGTAGTAGATTCTTATCAGAAACGTATATACGAATACCGTGATAAATAGAAAGCCTCGTGGGTATAGAATTACTAATATTAGTATTCTAAACTAAACATGCTCATCTAGTTGGAATACGGAGAATATTGTTTACTAATCAAGATTTGTGTAATTATCAAACGAAATAGGCAAATAGAACACGTGTTAAGGACACATCAGAAGCAAACGGTTCATATTTATATAATACAACACAATGTATACAGATTAAAATAATTAATTGTTATTGTAATATTTATTTATATACACACTTCAATATTTTAACTATGTAATGTTAATAATTTAACAACTAATTCGTTAAATAATATCTTAAATTCTTATGAAGATCTCGTAAATAATTACATAAAATCACTTCTGGATAAACATAGAATTTCAAGAATAAAAAGCATCCCATATTACGCTTACTATAAAAATTGAAGAGTAAAATGTTAATTTTTTTATTTTACTAAATATAACTGACGTAAATCAGCTCCACCAAAATGCAACTTATATTTAATGAACATAATTAATTTCAGAGAAATGTATTATGATTTACACACTTTGCGTATCAGATCCCTTATGAAATCTATCATTAAAAGATAGATTACGGCACGTTGTATACGTGGCGCAGCCAATCTTAATGCTTGGTGTCACGGCAGCGATAGCCGAAGCACTTCGAATCATTCTACTAAATTTTTAGCACAATATTATCTTCATTACCTCTTTTTTCTGTTTAGTCTGTGGAACCACCGTAAGGTATTACCATCAGAGGATGAATGTAAATGAAGTATAGTCTTCGACCGTTCCTGAGATATATTATTAATGGAAATCCAACCGCCAAAGAACACCGGTATCCACGATCAAGTATTCAGATCTGTATAAAGTATCTGTTTTTACTAGAATTTAAACCTTAGAACTTTATAATTCGAAATCTGCTGATTTGCGATACTCGCCTTCATAATATATATTGTGGTGATATTAGATCGTAGAACAAAAGTTTTTGAAATTATACTCACCTCAATATGTAGTTAATATTTTTATTACGAGGGTTATTTGTTTTCAAGGTCCGATCGGTCACGAAATTAAAACCAAAGTGAAAACAACAAGTTTTTTAATTGTAACAACTTCTTACGTAGTTACGCTATTTCTCTGCATAGCCACCACTCCGATTTAGATATTTGTCGTAGCGTGGTATCAACTTTCCAATACCCTCGTCATAGAACAGAGCAGCCTGTGTTTTCAGCCATGTTCCTACGCTGGTCTGCAGCTCGATGTCTGTGTCAAAATGTTGTCCTCCTAGCCAGCGTTTCATGTGAGCAAAGAGGTGAAAATCAGATGGAGTCCGGGTGGTATAGTGGGTGAATAAGAATAAGCGGAGAGGAATGTTGTCATCAGGCATTGTCTTTCTCCATGACAATGCTCGGCCGCACACTGTAGCTGTAACAAAGAAGCTCCTGCAGCGTTTTCGTCGGGAAGTGTTTGATCATCCACCGTACAGCCCGGACTTGGCTCCATCCGATTTTCACCTCTTTGTTCACATCAAACTCTGGCTAGGAGGACAACATTTTGACACACATCGAGCTGCAGACCGGCGTAGGAACATGGCTGAAAACACAGGCGGCTCCGTTGTATAACGAGGGTATTGGAAAGTTGGTACCACGTTACGACAAATGTCTAAATCGGACTATGTAGAGAAATAGCGTAACTATGTAAGTACTTTTTACAAATAAACAAATTTTATTTTCACTCTGGTTTTAATTTCGTGACCTATCGGTCCTTGAAAAAGAAATAACCCTCGTATTATTAAAATTTCATTATTTTTATGTTATATCAAATTTAATTCGTTCACTGAAAAATGTTTAATTATTATCCGACCATTTTCTACGTAACTATATGTCATTATGTATTTTTCGGTTTTGTAAACGTGATAAGAATTACAGAAGCGCTTATGTGACGCTGAAAATTTTTTAATGGGAATCGAGCGTTTTATCTTCCTTTTTTGATTTTGGAAATCGATCACCTTCTTGTTTAATAAACTCATACACACTATTTATTATTTCCCAGGTCTGCCGTTACAGTTTTATTTTTTATTTTTTTTCTTGTTTAGCATCCGGAAATTGCCGTTCAGGTAATACTTCAGAGGATGAATGAGGATGATATGTATGAGTGTGAATGAAGTGTAGTCTTGTACATTCTCAGTTCGACCATACCTGAGATGTGTGGTTAATTGAAACCCAACCACCAAAGAACACCGGCATCCACGATCTAGTATTCAAATCCGTATAAAACCAACTGCCTTTACTAGGATTTGAACGCGGGAACTCTCGACTTTCAAATCAGCCGATTTGGGAAGACTCGTTTACCACTAGACCAACCCGGTGGGTTGTTATAGTTTCAATTTGTTTAATCTTTATATACTGCCTCCCCAAAGCCTAGTTACAGGTTTATTTAGGTAGACTTAAGTTCACTGATAATTTAATACAGTAAAAATACACAACCTATTATACTACCTTTTCTGAACAACAACTCGATTAAAAAGAAACGGAATTTGCACAAATGCTCTAACAGGATAAACTTGATTATACTGAACCATTCCATAACGTAAGATTACGGGTAATATTTACTTTTAAATTTGCTTGGCAGTATTTAAATACTATGAGCATACAAAAAACAATACAGCAATAGTTTTCCTTGATATGATTCTAAGAAAGGCGATTCATTTCATTCATAATATTTGCTCGTCCGTGTTTATTGTTAATGATAAGTAAAATCACGAAATATTATAGAGTATGTTTATACATGTCAGCCAATTATAATGTTAATTAATTTATCATTTGTCTATTGAAATAATTATAATACGTTTTGAAAATAAGTTTTTATTTTTATAACATTTAAAAATGTACCATATCATTTCTTTTTATGTCAAAATACTTAATCAATTATAAAAAATAGACAGCAGAATTAGAATATATTTAAAAGTAATCCATAATACCATCCAGTAACCTTAGGTAAGTTGTATTTACAAGAAAGCAATTTGGTAATGCTAGTGAAAACTAAACTGATAGCGGAGTTAATAAAGATTTTAACTTCAAAAAAATTTACTACAGCGAATAAATTATTGGAATGCGTTCGAAAAAAATAAGTAGAATATAAGAGTGCCCTGGCAGACATGAGCGATTAACTTTTTAATTAACAAATTCAGGTAAATTTTTAGTTTTTCACCAATAGCGTCTTTATTTTTTATAGCATTTAATAAAATTTATCAAACTTACTTTTAAATAGTATTTTTAATAGTACCTTTTTGAGTTCATGCAGTAAAATTCGTTGTAGGATAAAAAAAATATGCCTCGTATTAAAATGAGATTCCTATAGAAAAAATGGAATCGACCAATTAACCCTCATCGTTACTCGATTTATTTTCAATCGAAAACACGAAACGTCGACCGTTTATTCATAAAAATATGTTTTTTGTTAAAAAAGAATGATCGCTTATTTTGAAAATAAATTCGGAGAAAAATTTTTGTTTTGAAAAAGTACGGTTGTAACGGGTGATGAAAGTCGCCCAACCCAAATGCAAATTCTTTTTGAGAAAGCCTTTTTATTTATTTATTTTTTGCTGGAAACATATTTATATTTTGGTGCTGGAAATGTCCACCATGATTTTCAATGTATGCATTAACGTGTTTTCTTACATCGTATGCGACCTGTTTCAGCGTAGCAGCAGTAATATTTGATATACAGGCCTCAATATTTTGTTTAAGTTCATCATGTGTATGGGGGTTGTTTGAGTACACATTATGTTTTAAAAAGCCCCACAAATAAAAATCGGGAGGACTCAGGTCCGGTAAATGAGGAGGCGAGACCAATAGAAGTTAATCCCCTCATGGAAGAAATCGCAAAGAAATTGCACGCTACTCTTCGCCGTGTGTGCAGTTGCTCCATCTTGTAGCCAGCAATCACTTTCATCAGCACGTAAGCTATAAACTGCACGATTACTTCTTGATACCGTTCAGCTGTGACGGTTTCCGAAAAAAATGAGAGGCCTAACAATTCTCCGACGAGATACACCGTACCACACCCCAATCTTTTTGCGAATGTAATGGCTGTTCGTGGAACACATGAGTTCTCTGAAGACCATATTCTGTAATTTTGTCTATTAACATATCCACTAAGATGAAACCAAGTTTGATCGCTGGAAAAACCTTGTCTAGAATAGACATGTCATTTCGAATGGAAATGATATGTCTAAGCAACCGATAATACTGCATTCGTTTCTCCTTATGTGGTTCTTGATGACTTACGTTAATCTAGTACGGATGTAATTTTAGAACTTTATTAGTCATATGAACGCCTCCGTAAGACAATCCAATCTGGTTAGAAAGTTTTTGAAGAAACGTTTTTGTGGAACGTAAAAATGTTTCATTTATCGTCTGCAGATATCGTCAGTTAAAACACTTTTTTTCTTTCTTTTTTTTCGGACCTTTTTAACCACTCAGAAGCAACAGGTAATCGCCTAGAAGATGCTGCCTCGGTTGGCCCTGAGTGACGTTGCTGCAGATTAACCCACCCGTGCATGCAGCTAACATCGCTGCATGTTAGCAGCGATGTCGAGGATCCCTCCTGGTTCATTAAGACATCATGACCACCATTTCTGGTTGCCACGACGCCCCTTCCCCTCCCTATACCCTAATCAGAGTCCGGGTGTGCACCGCACGCATACTCCTCCACGAAACGCGCGCCCACCTCACATACCGTGAGAGTCCTCAGTGTTTCATCGGAGCGCCCCAATCCAACCCCACTCTTGCATGTGGATGGACTAAAAACATCCTCAGCATTGAGGCTACCTCCCTTGTCTCTACACGTGTCCACGATTCAAACCCTGGCGACCTTGTTATTTTCCTAAAATGCACTCATTTATACAAACATGTGTTTCCCAGGCAATACCACCCTGGGCGTACTCCTAACATTTCTTGTGTCATATTTCACATACTTGGACGGCCGGTATACTCACGGTCATGCAAACTACCTGTATTCCGAAGACGATTAAATAAACGACATATAGTGGATTTGTTTGGCGTATTAGCCTGGAAAAGCATTTAAAAAAATCTTTTCGTCATTTTGCGTACGAATTCGATTTGCAGAAACTCATAACAATAAAGACGCGTTTTTCTTGCGTAAAAATCATTGCTGCTCGGACTAAACAAACTGCTTGATGCTACGCCCACTGTTGTATGTAGGTGTGATTTATTCTTTCATACAAAATTTTCCCTAATTAAAATATCTTTTACAAATTTAACTCTCATTTCTACAAAGAAGAAAAAAAATTTGGGTTGCACAACTGTACGATCACTCTATGAATGTTAAATAAATCACGAAAAAATACTTTACGGGATGTGTTACACACACACACACACACACACACACACACACACACACACACACACACACACACACACATATATATATATATATATATGCTATGTATAAAATTTTGAGGACAAAAATATTTTAACTACTACATCAGTTTCATTGAAATATCGATATACATGTTAAAATTTGATGTAAATTGGTTGAGTCGTTCTTGACCGATCTGTATTTTAAAGACTATAAAGATAGCATCACCGAGTCTCTGTCAAGTTGTCGTACTTGGAAAAGGAGGCGCTAGCAACGTCCCTCGATATACATAAATATAAACACCGGTCAACATAAGACACACGCTTTGAAATTTTCAATACAAAATAGAAATGACATTTTTATCAAAATAAAAAGAATTGTATTGGATTTTTTTTTTTTTTTTTTTTTTGTCTTCAGTCATTTGACTGGTTTGATGCAGCTCTCCAAGATTCCCTATCTAGTGCTAGTCGTTTCATTTCAGTATACCCTCTACATCCTACATCCCCAACAATTTGTTTTACATACTCCAAACGTGGCCTGCCTACACAATTTTTCCCTTCTACCTGTCCTTCCAATATTAAAGCGACTATTCCAGGATGCCTTAGTATGTGGCCTATAAGTCTGTCTCTTCTTTTAACTATATTCTTCCAAATGCTTCTTTCTTCATCTATTTGCCGCAATACCTCTTCATTTGTCACTTTATCCACCCATCTGATTTTTAACATTCTCCTATAGCACCACATTTCAAAAGCTTCTAATCTTTTCTTCTCAGATACTCCGATTGTCCAAGTTTCACTTCCATATAAAGCGACACTCCAAACATACACTTTCAAAAATCTTTTCCTGAGATTTAAATTAATTTTTGATGTAAACAAATTATATTTCTTACTGAAGGCTCGTTTAGCTTGTGCTATTCGGCATTTTATATCGCTCCTGCTTCGTCCATCTTTAGTAATTTTACTTCCCAAATAACAAAATTCTTGTACCTCCATAATCTTTTCTCCTCCTATTTTCACATTCAGTGGTCCATCTTTGTTATTTCTACTACATTTCATTACTTTTGTTTTGTTCTTGTTTATTTTCATGCGATAGTTCTTGCGTAGGACTTCATCTATGCCGTTCATTGTTTCTTCTAAATCCTTTTTACTCTCGGCTAGAATTACTATATCATCAGCAAATCGTAGCATCTTTATCTTTTCACCTTGTACTGTTACTCCGAATCTAAATTGTTCTTTAACATCATTAACTGCTAGTTCCATGTAAAGATTAAAAAGTAACGGAGATAGGGAACATCCTTGTCGGACTCCCTTTCTTATTAGGGCTTCTTTCTTATGTTCTTCAATTGTTATTGTTGCTGTTTGGTTCCTGTACATGTTAGCAATTGTTCTTCTATCTCTGTATTTGAACCCTAATTTTTTTAAAATGCTGAACATTTTATTCCAATCTACGTTATCGAAAGCCTTTTCTAGGTCTATAAACGCCAAGTATGTTGGTTTGTTTTTCTTTAATCTTCCTTCTACTATTAATCTGAGGCCTAAAATTGCTTCCCTTGTCCCTATACTTTTCCTGAAACCAAATTGGTCTTCTCCTAACACTTCTTCCACTCTCCTCTCAATTCTTCTGTATAAAATTCTAGTTAAGATTTTTGATGCATGACTAGTTAAACTAATTGTTCTGTATTCTTCACATTTATCTGCCCCTGCTTTCTTTGGTATCATAACTATAACACTTTTTTTGAAGTCTGACGGAAATTCCCCTTTTTCATAAATATTACACACCAGTTTGTATAATCTATCAATCGCTTCCTCACCTGCACTGCGCAGTAATTCTACAGGTATTCCGTCTATTCCAGGAGCCTTTCTGCCATTTAAATCTTTTAATGCTCTCTTAAATTCAGATCTCAGTATTGTTTCTCCCATTTCATCCTCCTCAACTTCTTCTTCTTCCTCTATAACACCATTTTCTAATTCATTTCCTCCGTATAACTCTTCAATATATTCCACCCATCTATCGACTTTACCTTTCGTATTATATATTGGTATACCATCTTTGTTTAACACATTATTAGATTTTAATTTATGTACCCCAAAATTTTCCTTAACTTTCCTGTATGCTCCGTCAATTTTACCAATGTTCATTTCTCTTTCCACTTCTGAACACTTTTCTTTAATCCACTCTTCTTTCGCCAGTTTGCATTTCCTATTTATAGCATTTCTTAATTGCCAATAGTTCTTTTTACTTTCTTCATCATTAGCATTCTTATATTTTCTACGTTCATCCATCAGCTGCAATATATCGTCTGAAACCCAAGGTTTTCTACCAGTTCTCTTTATTCCGCCTAAGTTTGCTTCTGCTGATTTAAGAATTTCCTTTTTAACATTCTCCCATTCTTCTTCTACATTTTCTACCATATCTTTTTTACTCAGACCTCTTGCGATGTCCTCCTCAAAAATCTTCTTTACCTCCTCTTCCTCAAGCTTCTCTAAATTCCACCGATTCATCTGACAACTTTTCTTCAGGTTTTTAAACCCCAATCTACATTTCATTATCACCAAATTATGGTCGCTATCAATGTCTGCTCCAGGGTAAGTTTTGCAGTCAACGAGTTGATTTCTAAATCTTTGCTTAACCATGATATAATCTATCTGATACCTTCCAGTATCGCCTGGCTTTTTCCAAGTGTATATTCTTCTATTATGATTTTTAAATTGGGTGTTGGCAATTACTAAATTATACTTCGTGCAAAACTCTATAAGTCGGTCCCCTCTTTCATTCCTTTTGCCCAGCCCGTATTCACCCACTATATTTCCTTCCTTGCCTTTTCCAATGCTTGCATTCCAATCTCCAACTATTATTAAATTTTCATCTCCTTTTACGTGTTTAATTGCTTCATCAATCTCTTCGTATACACACTCTACCTCATCATCATCATGGGCGCTTGTAGGCATATAAACGTTAACAATCGTTGTCGGTTTAGGTTTTGATTTTATCCTTATTACAATGATTCTATCGCTATGCGTTTTGAAATACTCCACTCTCCTCCCTATCTTCTTGTTCATCACGAAACCTACTCCTGCCTGCCCATTATTTGACGCTGAGTTAATTACTCTAAAATCACCTGACCAAAAGTCGCCTTCCTCTTCCCACCGAACCTCACTAATTCCTACTATATCCACATTCACCCTATCCATTTCCCTTTTTAAATTTTCTAGCCTACCAACCTTTTTTAAGCTTCTAACATTCCACGCTCCGACTCGTAGAATGTTATTTTTTAATTTTCTGGTGACCCCTTCCTTAGTAGTCCCCACCCGGAGATCCGAACGGGGGACTATTTTACCTCCGGAATATTTTACCAAAGAAGGCGCCTCCATTGTTGCTATGTGAAAATGCAGAGAGCCACATTTTCTTGGAAAAAAAGCAGCTGTAGTTTTCCATTGCTTTCAGCTGCGCAGTACTCAGAGGACTGAGTGATGTTGATACGGCCGTTTAAGTCATTGTGACTCACGCCCCTAACAACTACTGAAAGAGCTGCTGCCCTCTTTCAGGAATCATTCCTTAGTCTGGCTCTCAACAGATACCTCTCCGATATGGTTGCACCTTCGGTCCAGCTACTCTGTATCCCTGAGCACTCAAGCCCCCTCACCAACGGCAAGGTCTCATGATTCATAGAGGAGGTTGTATTGGATATAAATTCGTTATTGTACTGTTTAATAATGATTCCTTTTTCAAAGATCGTTCCACATTCGACGTAGTTTTATCCTCCGAGAATGTTTTTGAATAAGGAAAAATCTTTTATAAATAACGTATTCAACATAATACGGTTCACATTTCTTTTAAATGAATTCCAGTGTGAAGAATCGATCAACATTTTTTTAATATCGTATTATAAAATGGAATATTCAAATTAAATAAACACTGTAAATTACATAAAATAGTTTAAATAATTTTAAACTTTGGGAAAGGATAGTAGAAAATAAAATTAAGAAAATGCTTAAAAGTTTGAAATCAATTTTATAAATTATTACATGTAATATACGGGATAAAAAGGATTAAAACAATCCGATTGTTTTTATATTTAAAGAGATTATCAAACAGATTTACATTTGTACGTGTGATTTATTTATTTTAAAGATGTTTAAATTTTAAAATCATTATAATTTTATTGAATTGTAATTAAATATAAATTTAATTTACGATAAAGGTTTTTATTGTAAAAATTATTTCCAAGAAACGTACAAAAACCGAAGCTGGAAAAACGTTGAATGAAATCTGCAGGTCACGAAAACAAAGCTGGATACAGCGACATAAGAAGAAAAGAAAAAAAAAATAGTAAAAGATACATTGTTGGAAAATATAAAGAAGATGGAAAGGAAGAAGAAAAAGTCAGAACGACGAATGCTGGCGGGCAGGGACGGTAAAAATGTGCGGGCTTGTATACGAACGTGTGTGAGCGAGCACTCGGATACATGTGTTTGTACTAGCGTAAAAGAAAAAGACGGAATAAAAAAAAAAAGAAACGAGAGGTAAAAACACTGAGCGAGTGTGTTAGGAAACCGTGGCAAGGTAGAATGATAATATCCAACCAAACCTCTCGACCGTTACGTCAAGTAATACCAAGCGCCATCGCTCATCCAAAACAACTCGTACGGTAAAAATTCTCGCGCTTTCCCTACCTTCAATTTATTTCATAAAAAAGAAAAAAAAACTTGGCCGATACCACTATGTATCATCCTGTTACGTTTAAACAACAAAAGACTGAATTTTCTTTATAAAATAATAAAAAGCAACGGTTTATTGATTGCATATGTAAATACTGATGTTTTGAATAAGAGAATAAATGATAAAAGTACGACACTGAACACAAAAAAAACTTTACGTTTCGGTTCAATTCAAAAGTATTTTCCATCCTTGATATTAAAAAAAAACAAGTTATTTTTGTGTTAACTAGCTTTTAAACCCGGCTTCGTATGGGCGCTTCGAAGTATTTATTTTACATGTTTTTTGGCATCTCATACCGTTTCTTCCGAAATATTTTTTGAACTCAAACATTTTGTGCCCATTTTTCATTTATTTTATTAACAATCTATAAAAAAAAAAACAAAACTTGTTTTTGTTATCTAAAGATACATAAAAGTTGTTTAAATTTTATTAGCTGTTGAAACCTATCTCAAGTAAGTTTAACAAATTTAGTTTTCTTTAAATATCAGGTTATATAAAAAGTATTGAGTCTTTATCTCGACGGTGTAGAATTTCTGTGGTTTCCGGACAAAAAACTGACACGTGGTTTTTCACAGGTATTTTCTGAAACTACGTAACTTAGCCCCATTCAGGGAGTTCTGCAGAGATCGAAACAAATTGTAGTCTAACGGTGCTATGTTAGGGCTATACGGCGGATACATTATAATCTCCCGGTGAAGTTCTCTCAATTTCTGACGTGTCGAATAACCCGCAGATGTATGCGGTCTGGCTTTGTCAGCGCGGTATACGACACCCGTTCGGTTGACCAGTTCAGACGGTAGAAACAAATGCGGAACTATACCGTTTACAATAATAATGCTTTACTTGTGATTGAAATTTTTCCCCATCGTAATGAATCAAACT
This sequence comes from Lycorma delicatula, assembly GCF_047948215.1. Classification (NCBI taxonomy): domain Eukaryota; kingdom Metazoa; phylum Arthropoda; class Insecta; order Hemiptera; family Fulgoridae; genus Lycorma; species Lycorma delicatula. The sequence continues at coordinate 134,674,004 of NC_134462.1, read as the reverse complement.
TTTCTTTTTAATATGAAAGGCGTGCATGTGATTTAACCTAGCCAATTAATTTGTTGAAGTGTTGGGAATTATTTATTATGTATTATTATTATTTATTACTGTGAAGGCTGTTGGTTGTTATTACTGTTAGGGCCATTAATTTCAAATTTAACCGTTTAAAGTTTACTATTGCATATAATTCTGAAGGCAGCACAAAATAAAAAATTCAATACGGGTCGTTTTACATCAGTTTATTATTAACACAATTTTTTCGGTTTTAAAATTTTGACTGCTAATAACTCAACAAAAAAAAAAATCGTTTAAAGAGAAGAATTTTCGCCAACCTTTTATTTCGTAAAATTTTTCATTAAAATCATGTATCTATTTCTTTTTGTGTTTAGCCTCCTGAACCACCGTAAGGTGTTACTTCAGGATGAATGAGGATGGTATGTAAATGAAATGTAGTCTTCTACAGTCTCAGGTTGACCGTTCCTGAGATGTGTGGTTAATTGAAATTCAACCAGCGAAGAACACCGGTATCCATAATCTAGCATTCAAATCCGTATAAAATCATGTATCATATGTACATCTTCCGGTTATTGATTTAGTACGGCAGACATTCAGACGATATATTGCAGCTGATGGATGAACGTAGAAAATATAAGAATGCTAGTGATGAAAGTAAAAGGAACTATCGGCAATTAAGAAATGCTATAAACAGGAAGTGCAAACTGGCGAAAGAAGAGTGGATTAAAGAAAAGTGTTCAGAAGTGGAAAGAGAAATGAACATTGGTAAAATAGACGGAGCATACAGGAAAGTTAAGGAAAATTTTGGGGTACATAAATTAAAATATAATAATGTGTTAAACAAAGATGGTACACCTATATATAATACGAAAGGTAAAGTCGATAGATGGGTGGAATATATTGAAGAGTTATACGGAGGAAATGAATTAGAAAATGGTTTTATAGAGGAAGAAGAGGAAGTTGAGGAGGATGAAATGGGAGAAACAACACTGAGATCTGAATTTAAGAGAGCATTAAAAGATTTAAATGACAGAAAGGCTCCTGGAATAGACGGAATACCTGTAGAATTACTGCGCAGTGCAGGGGAGGAGGCGATTGATAGATTATACAAACTGGTGTGTAATATTTATGAAAAAGGGGAATTTCCGTCAGACTTCAAAAAAAGTGTTATAGTAATGATACCAAAAATTCAGGGGCAGATAAATGTGAAGAATACAGAACAATTAGTTTAACTAGTCATGCATCAAAAATCTTAACTAGAATTCTATACAGAAGAATTGAGAGGAGAGTGGAGGAAGTGTTAGGAGAAGACCAATTTGGTTTCAGGAAAAGTATAGGGACAAGGGAAGCAATTTTAGGCCTCAGATTAATAGTAGAAGGAAGATTAAAGAAAAACAAACCAACATACTTAGCGTTTATAGACCTAGAAAAGGCATTCGATAACGTAGACTGGAATAAAATGTTCAGCATTTTAAAAAAATTAGGGTTCAAATACAGAGATAGAAGAACAATTGCTAACATGTACAGGAACCAAACAGCAACAGTAGCAATTGAAGAACATAAGAAATAAGCCATAATAAGAAAGGGAGTCTGACAAGGATGTTCTCTATGTCCGTTACATTTTAATCTTTACATGGAACTAGCAGTTAATGATGTTAAAGAACAATTTAGATTCGGAGTAACAGTACAAGGTGAAAAGATAAAGATGCTACGATTTGCTGATGATATAGTAATTCTAGCCGAGAATAAAAAGGATTTAGAAGAAACAATGAACGGCATAGATGAAGTCCTACGCAAGAACTATCGCATGAAAATAAACAAGAACAAAACAAAAGTAATGAAATGCAGTAGAAATAACAAAGATGGACCACTGAATTTGAAAATAGGAGGAGAAAAGATTATGGAGGTAGAAGAATTTTGTTATTTGGGAAGTAGAATTACTAAAGATGGACGAAGCAGGAGCGATATAAAATGCCGAATAGCACAAGCTAAACGAGCCTTCAGTAAGAAATATAATTTGTTTACATCAAAAATGAATTTAAATGTCAGGAAAAGAGTTTTGAAAGTGTATGTTTGGAGTGTCGCTTTATATGGAAGTGAAACTTGGACAATCGGAGTATCTGAGAAGAAAAGGTTAGAAGCTTTTGAAATGCGGTGCTATAGGAGAATGTTAAAAATCAGATGGGTGGATAAAGTGACAAATGAGGAGGTATTGCGGCAAATAGATGAAGAAAGAAGCATTTGGAAAAATATAGTTAAAAGAAGAGAGACTTATCGGCCACATACTAAGGCATTCTGGAATAGTCGCTTTAATTTTGGAAGGACAGGTAGAAGGGAAAAATTGTGTAGGCAGGCCACGTTTGGAATATGTAAAACAAATTGTTAGGGATGTAGGATGTAAAGGGTATACTGAAATGAAACGACTAGCACTAGATAGGGAATCTTGGAGAACTGCATCAAACCAGTCAAATGACTGAAGACAAAAAAAAACGGCAGACATAAGTTTAAAACATGATACAAAGTAATAATTTTATAACTATGTAGATCCGCACTTGTTTCTACCTCTTTGTATCCCTCATTTTTGAAATATGAACTCGAATTTCCATATTTTAGTATCACTTTGTATATAAATTAAATATATTACTAAATTTAAAAAATTATATTTCTAATATTAAAAAAAAGAACTAACTTTAAAAAATCTCTGATATTAGTAAAACTTTATTTTATATTTTGAATAATTTTTGGTCATTCAACCTCAAATAAGGTAACAGGAGGACACAATAAATCTTGAATCCGTAGATAAAAGTTACATTGGTCAAACTTTTAATATAGTTATTGTACATGAAATAATTTTGACAAATTTTTTATATTTTCATCCCTATGTTACTGAATAAAAACAATTAGCACAATTCAAGTTCGATAAGAAGCGATTAACTAGAAATTAATGTTTAAGTGTTTCGTAAGTTTCATTATTTTTTTCAAGAAAAAATTAAACGCATGATTAAAAAGTATAAATATAATTCAGTTCTTAAAACATTTATTATAGAAAAAAACAGAATTTATCATTAAATATAATTACTGCAGTCTTTTTACGCTGTCACATTAGCTTACCCAGAAATTAAGTACCCTCTAAGTGTGAATTAAATGGAAGTAAAAAGTAAACGTGGTGAAAAAATTGCTTGGTTATTAAAGATTTAAAACTTTAGAACAAGAACATTAGTTCTTGCATATTAAATAATTTAAGAGTTCTCTGCCGGCTTGAAGAAAAATAAATCTATTAATGTAAAAAATAACGATTAAACAGAATAATAACAGTAGTGAAAAATATTAAAGAAAATTATTAAAATTATTTTTACTTGCTTTGTCTTTTGCACTCCATTATTAAAATAAAATTTACAAACATTTCACAGTTAGAAGCTTTTAAAATAAAAGAAAGAAAGCTTTTTATAAATATTCTTTTAAAGATGTATCCCAGTATAAACCGATAAACACAATTATTAAGTAGTAAGAAGGAATTACTAAAATTAAATATAATTGTTATTTTAAAAAATGGAACAGACATCTAAATGCGCTAAAAAGTAAGAAATAATTATATTTCGTTCAGATACATAGTTAATTCCTTTTTTTTTGTCTTCAGTCATTTGACTAGTTTGATGCAGCTCTCCAAGATACTAGTTACTGTCGTTTCATTTCGGTATACCTCCTACATCCCTAAAAATTTGTTTTACATATTTCAAACGTTGCCTGCTTGCACAATTTTTCCATTCTACCTGTTCCTCTAATATTAATGCGACTATTCCAGGGTGCCATATTATGTTGCCTATAAGTGTGTCTTTCTTTTAACTTTAAGATATTTGGGATGCGGTTTCGATCCGGGTCTGTACCAGAGCGGAACGGTGATTTCAATGCACCGTTTCTAAATTTCGAACCCCTATCCCGCCTGCGAAGGAGGTTTTACAGCCACGTGGTGGAAGGATGGCAGCAAGAATGACACGCCATGACTACGGAAAGGTCCTTGTACAGATTTATACAGGATCTGGGGGGATGGTATGTTTCTCCATCGTTTTTAAAAGCAACGGGAGCCCGAGTGCTCTCCACCAATGTAAACTTAAACCAATATTTTTTTCGGTTCCAGCTGGCAACTGATGAGCTGTGCGTTTGCGGGGAGGTCCAGTTGAACGAACACATGATGTTCGCCTGCCCTGCTCTTGGTGGGGCCAGAATTCAGGCCGCCCTGGGACTTAGAGGTCAAGTGGAAAATTGGCCACTCACAAGCGGGAAGTCAACGTGGCGAGAGCCGCATTGTCGGACCGTGTGGCAGTTCCTTAATGCGGCTACTTTGTTCAACCGACAATAGTAGTTTACCTTAAGGAAAAGACTCCTATCGCGCTGCTGTAGGAAGCTAACCGAGAGATATGACTGGCTACCAGCCAGATTAATGCTCCAAGCTCTTTAATGGTGGGCAGGTACTTGCTGGCATTCAGCTGCCTAGGCGTGGCAGCGAATTGCTGTCTTTGACGAGATAAATTTTATTATTGATAATCATATATGTTTTAGTAGTTGATACCTACCTATTTTATTGATTTATATATGATATGTGGACGGGGGGACACCCAGGCGAGTGCTGTATGCTACCACGCTTACTTCGCTCACGCTTTTAGGTTAGCTCTTGGAGTTAGGACACTGGCCGGTAAACTGTTTCGAGGCTGAGTAGCCGTTTGTGGTACAGACATTCGGTCGAGGGTGACTGAATGGGCTGGTGGCAGGAAAAATGCCAAGTAAACCAATCTTCTTTTAACTATATTTTTCCAAATGCTTCTGTCTTTATCAATTTGCCGCAACACCTCTTTATTTGCCACTTTATCCACCTATCTGATTTTTAACATTCTCCTATAGCACCGCTTTTCAGAAGCTTCTAATCTTTTATATTGTTAAAAATATTTTCCTGATGTTTAAATTCATTTTTGAGGTAAAAGATTTTAAATGTTTCTGAATGAAGGGTATTTTCGCCTGTGCTATTCGGCGTTTTTAATCGCTCCTGCTTCGTCCATCTTTAGTAATTCTACTTCCCAAATAACAAAATTCTTATACATACGTAATCTTTTCTCTTCCTCTTTTTGTATTCAGTGGTTCATCTACATTTCATTACTTTCGTTTTGTTCTTGTTTATTTTCATGCGGTAGTTCTTGCGTAGGACTTCATCTTGCCGTTCAATGTTTCTTCTAAATCTTTTTTACTCTAAGTAAAAATTGCTATATCATCAGCAAATCGTAGCATCTTTATTTTTTCACCTTTTACTGTTACTCGGGATCTATATTAATCCGTTAACAATTTTTTGATATGGCCCCAAAATACATAATCGTACTTATGTAGTACTTGAATGGACCTAAAGATGGCGTATATAATAAAAAAATGTAATAATCGCAAACGGAAAAGCAATCAAAGCACATAAATATCAATCAATTCCGCTGATGTAATATCGGTATTGATTTTTATGAAATATAACTGTATAGTATTGTAGAACAATAAATATTAATTTATAGAAGGCGTCGCCGATTCTAAAAAGTGTCTAAGGAAATTATTAATTATTTCAATTAAATTATTTCTTATATATTAGCGCATTTTGATGTCTGTAACATTTAAAAAAATATTTTTTCATAATTTTCTGTCTTTAATTAATCAACTTAAGTTATTCGGCGGAGTGCTCCTATTTGTTGATATAATGCGGTTGCCTCAAGTCAAATACCATTGGTGTTTTGTTCAATCTCTTTGATATAAAGCAGAAATAGATTTACCACATCGGTTTTGATTTTGTGAGCTAACAATAAACAGAAGACAAAGAAATGACTTAATTGGTTTATTAAATAACTTGCGTTTTGGCAAAGTTATAACTGGCCGATTGAAAATACTTTGCGAAAGAAGGAGGGTACCTATAACAGATTAATTTGCAGATGCAAGAATATATTCTACTATTATATTAGTCGATGAATATAATTGTAGTATGACCGATATCAAAAATAAATAGAATTTACATTATTAACGCTATTGATAAATCACGAGAAGCTACAACATACGGGAAAACTTCCCTCGAGAATGTTATTCCGGTAGATGTCGATAACTGTGGTGGCCTGTTCCACAATGTACAATCGGTAGAGGGTTCAAGAGTTATGTTAAGGCGTAAGATAACGATTTCTGGTGGTTTTGTTAACGGCCTGTCCGACGAAGAGACCGACTGAAACGGGGTGAGTTACCAAAAGCCGTGTTAATAAAATTCGAAGACGAAACAATTGTGTCAAAACTGAAAGATGAAAGTGTTTTTGTACCTATTATACCAGTAAGTATAACGATTCAAGCTACTAAGGTATATAGAGATGTAGAAACAAGTGTCCTACCTCTAATTTTAAGTTTGACTATAACAATTCACAAATTTCAACGTACAGCATTAAACAGAGCTGCAGTTAATTTAGGGAAAAAAGTATTTGCAAAAAGACAAGTTTATATTCCTCTAAGTCGAGTCAGAAGATTAGTTGGTTTAGTTTAGTTGTTAAGCTTGATTTTCCGATTTTGCGAGAGACCACAAAAGACCATGCAATGTGTTACACGTATATAGAATTATAAGATTCATCAAGCAATGAAGAAAGCCTAAACCTTTATTAGATATTCTTTGTTAATCGCTGTCTTCAAATATTAGATAATGTATTAACTTAATAATGTATATTGTGTTTGAAAGAGATATACCGATTTTTGATGATTTTATTAACGGTGCTATTTATCATGTACAGAAACTAACATTACCTATCCTACAGGAATAACATCATCTAACGTGACGCATACATGTAATATATCAATATTCCTACTCTCCCTATCTACCTACTGGGTGGCGAAAAACATTTTTTTTGTTTTTGTCAATTTTCAGACCAATTTTTTGAGTCTAAAATATTTTCAACATCATGGTACCGCTGTACAACGTAAGCTGCTTCGATAGCAATCAGATTTATAAGAATCGGATTAATAGGAAAACGGTTATGGACGAACAAACATAAAATGCCGAACGGGGAAAAATTTTATCTTTTTTTTATCAATTTTCAGACCAATTTTTTGTAAAAAAATTGTTCAACATCATTCCATTACCGAGAAAAGTAGCTGCATCGATTGCAACAAGATTTATTTCAATCGGATGAATATGGAAAACTTTATGCACGAATAAACATAAAAAAAGACGGGTTTATTAACATATAACCTCTTTTTTAGAAGTAGGATAAATGACATACTTACCCTACTTCTTAACAGTTTCAATGAAACAGCTCCAAGTTTTTTTGTTTAAATAGTTTTTTAGAATAGAAAGGTTTATTCTAAAATTTATGTATTTTATTTATGAAATCTATCAGTTAAACGTTAACTACAAAAACTTTCCTGTATTAATTAAAGCGTACAATTAATATATTTAAAGAAAATCCAATAAAAAACATGGATATATACATTTGTAACATCACATTTAAATCATTTTACATGTCGAATCGAAATTAAAAAAGATGATATAGTAATTTAATTAACTAAAACCGTTATCTAAAACATTCTCATACAAATTAAGTTAACTGAAACAAAATTGGTCTATAAATTTTCAAATTATGAAGCCATAAACAGACGACTGCCAGAAGCATAAGTCCTTTTTTATTTTGTACGAATGAAAAATTAATTCAACTGGAATGAATGATAGTCGGTTGGTAACACTGATAACCCAAATTCGATCAAAAGTAATAATAAAGTAATGATATCAGTATGTAAGCAATTTTAAAGGAAATTTTTTTTTTTACTTTAATAATTAAAAACTAAATTAAATGTATAATGATGCAAATAATAAATAACTGGCTAACTGAAAAAAAAATCCTTAAAAGCATTTTTGATAGTTTTTAAAGCAATTAAAGGAAAGGAAATAATGTAAAAAGAATTGCCGAATTTCAACCGAAAAAAATATATTTGTAAGAAGAAATTCCCTAAGGGAGTAAAGATTTATGTAGCCATTAGGACAAGAAGACAAGCGAGTGAAAGAACGAATTTCTCGATAGGTTGGTTAGTTATCTTTAAAACCATTTCTTAATAGCTTACATTTAAAAAAAATAGGAAAAAAAAGGTTTTTTCTAATTTACCGCTAGAGTAACAATTTAAACATTGATTCACAGAACACGTCGAGTTTTTTTTTATGCACTTTATATTTTTTTTAACTTTAAATTTTAAAGTTATTTAAAAATATAGGTCTTTATTAACAAAATTAAAGCAAATACAAATTAAAAGTTAGTTTAAAAAGTAATTAAATATTAGTTCAACACAGTTGCACGTGGTTACCACTTACATTTCCAGGATATAATGAGTGATTACATTATTATAATGTGTGCATATTATAATATTGTATTAATATAGTTAACGTACTTAGACGGACACTTTCTTTCAATTTGGTATTGGGATAACGATGGTCTTCTTAAAATTTAGGTTATATATTTACTTTTTTTGAACTATTTTTTTTTTTGAACTAATATTTGAGCAATAACAATACGTGTAGATATTTATCTACACGTATTATTTATCTACACGTATTGTTATTGCTCAGTTTTTCAAAAATTGTAGATTTTATTACCCCGTTGACTGATATATTTAATTTACTAAGCATTTGGTAGCGTTGGTGTTAATATAATTGTGTAAATTAAATTTCGAGTTACCAACAATTTAAAGAGTGTAAATCCTAGTACTTTCGGAGCTGTTACTCCATCTTCAGAGATTTTCAGGGACGGTAATTTAAATTAAAATAAATAATCGTTTATAAAATTAAAATGTTATGTTTATAATAGACATTAACATAACGATACTAGTCGCAAACATCTTACAAACATGACGTTACTGTGTTACTGATGTACGAATTAATTTTATTCTTCACGACCCATTATTACAAACATAACAGTTTAATTTTAAAAATCATTATTGATTTGAATTTAAATTAACGTCCCTGATAATGAGGTAACAGCTCCGAAAGTACTACGATTTACATTTTTTAAATTGTTGATAAATGGAAATTTAATTTATACAATGATATATTATAATATAATAAATAATTTTTTTCCCGGGCAAACTCAGAGACGTAAGTGACGAACACGGTGAACGTGTTTCCACCAAGATATGTCGGTGATGGAAAGCCGCTATAAAGAGAAATACTAACACTCTAGCCGATTACTGTTATACATTAATTTGGGATGTATTTGAGGCTATTTATAAAAGAAAAGCATCAGCTAAATCATTCTAACACAGGTTTTCTTTTTTTTGTCTTCAGTCATTTGACTGGTTTGATGCAGCTCTCCAAGATTCCCTATCTAGTGCTAGTCGTTTCATTTTGATATACCCCCTACATCCTACATCCCTAACAATTTGTTTTACATATTACAAACGTTGCCTGCCTGCAGAATGTTTTCCTTCTAACTGTCCCTCCAATATTAAAGCGACTATTCCAAGATGCCTTAAAATGTGGCCTATAAGTCTGTATCTTCTTTTAACTGTAGTTTTCCAAATGCTTCTTTCTTCATCAATTTGCCGCAACACCTCATTATTCACACATCTGATTTTTAACATTCTTCTATAGCACCGCATTTCAAAAGTTTCTAATCTTTTCTTCTCAGATACTCCGATCGTCCAAGTTCCATATAAAGCTACACTCCAAACATATAATTTCAAAAATGTTTTCCTGATGTTTAAATTCATTAATGATGTAAGAAAATTATACTTTTGACTGAAGGCTCGTTTAGCTTGTGGTATTCGGCATTTTATATCGCTCCTGCTTCGTCCATCTTTAGTAATTTTACTTCCCAAATAACAAAATTCTTCTACCTCCATAATCTTTTCTCCTCCTATTTTCACATTCAGCGGTCCATCTTTGTTATTTCTACTACATTTCATTACTTTAGCTTTTTCTTGTTTATTTTCATGCGTAGTTCTTGTGTAGGATTTGATCCATGCTGTTCATTGTTCCTTCTAAATCCTTTTTACTGTCATCTAGAATTACCATATCGTCAGCAAATCGTAGCATCTATTCACCTTGTACTGTTACTCCGAATTTAAATTGTTCTTTAACAACATTAACTGCTAATTCTATGTAAAGATTAAAAAGTAACGGGGATAGGGAACATCCTTGTCGAACTCCCTTTCTTATTACGGCTTCTTTCTTATGTTCTTTAATGATAAAGTAATTGTATTTACAGATCTGTAATGTACGCAAATATGCAATTCAAGAAACGGTATACACTTAAGAGAAATATTAATTTTTTTAAAGTTATTTTAATATATTTAATATTTATTTAATATCCTTAGCCATGTGGTAATCCCAGGTAATGAATGTGCAGATTCCGCTGCTAAAGATGCGTGCAGCCAACCGTCTTCCGCCCCGCACTCGCACGTGTTACTTCTACCGGTTTTATTAATTCTGTTAAACTCTTCGAGGAAGAAGTATAGGTGACTGGACAGCTAAAGCAGGTAATAAACTCCATCAAAGATACTGTGCTGCCATGGAGATCTTGAACCCGGAATAACCGTCTGGAGGAGATTATTATTTGCCGTTTGCGAAAAGGGCAAACTAATCTTACACGTGGACACCTAATGAATCAGACCGCTGCACCTGTATGTTTGTTTTGTGTGCTCATATTTTTATTTTGAATGAAGCGCTTCTATCTGGCCGAAAATAATTGAATTAACAACCGTAAAATAATATTTATAATTTATTATTCAATTTAAATCAAAGATTAACAATTTTTGTTAACATTTATTTTAATTATTTTATAATCATTATTCAAACCCTAAAACAGGGATTATTAGTTGATATTCAACAGGAAAAAAGCATTCTTTTTATTTAACGAATAATTTAAAAGTACGTTACAACGGAATGTGGGAAAGAATGACTACGTGTCTGGGAGCAAGAGAGAGAGTCGGCTACGCGCAACTACCCGGGGCACCACGTGGTCCGCTCTGCGCCAATGGCAGCAGAGTAAGGAGCAGCAGCTTGCCCGGTAACTAACACAACCACTCACGAACATACACAAAACTAAACGAAACCCTGTTATCAATATGGCTAGCGTTGAATACTATATTTCTATACAAAACTATCAAATTCTATATCTACTCACTCCTTAAGCCTATTTGAAACATAAAAACACCAAAATGTTCAGAAAAATATTCTCTACACACGAATATTTTTTTTCCTTAATGAATATCTATAAAATACTTAATATTCTCGCAAGAATTAGGATACGAACGCGTCGAGGGTCCATGAGGCGGAATCCCCTGGCTAGATGGTTGGGCGAGCGAAACAAGTCCTGACCGGCTAGTGCTACTTGATAATATTACAATAAACGACAAAAGTGATCACTATCTATTTCAGTCGTTTGGCTGGTTTGATGCAGCTCTCCAAGATTCCCTATCTAGTGCTAGTCGTTTCATTTCAGTATACCGTCTACATCCTACATCCCTAACAATTTGTTTTACAAATACTGTCTCTTCTTTTAACTATATTTTTCCAAATGCTTCTTTCTTCATCTATTTGCCGCAATACCTCTTCAATTGTCACTTTATCCACCCGTCTGATTTTTAACATTCTCCTATAGCACCGCAATTCAAAAGCTTCTAATCTTTTCTTCTCAGATACTCCGATCGTCCAAGTTTCACTTTCATATAAAGCGACACTCCAAACATATACTTTCAAAAATCTTTTCCTGGCATTTAAATTAATTCTTGATGAAAACAAATTATATTTCTTACTGAAGGCTCGTTTAGCTTGTGCTATTCGGCATTTTATATCGCTCCTGCTTCGTCCATCTTTAGTAATTCTACTTCCCAAATAACAAAATTCTTCTACCTCCGTAATCTTTTCTCCTCCTATTTTCACATTCAGTGGTCCATCTTTGTTATTTCTACTACATTTCATTACTTGATAATGTTACAATAAACGACAAAAATGATCACTATCTATTTCAGTGCATACGTTGTTTTTATGTTGTTACATCAACATGATTGTTTATCAAGTTTTAGTAACGTTAAAAAGTTCATGACAATATTTTGAAAACATTAATATCTCACTCTCTGAATAAAAAATAAATTCAGTAATTCTTCTACGAAGTACAAAATAGTAAACCCTTGTTTTTTTGTTTATTATAGGTTACACATAGATGGGAAAGTTTGTGTGACTAATAAAATAATTCTTTTCGACATTTCCCATATGATAGATTTTAAATTCGCCTTAATAATAAAGACAGACAAGCTGGGCTTTGTAGAAGATACACTCACCTACTTGACTAACAGGTGATGTTTTCTATCTTTATCCAACATAGCTATATTAATTTATAATAGTTTTCTTACAATATAAATATTTTAAAATTATAATTACATTTTTTCAAGTATGGATACAAGGGGTTAGTTGGATTTTTGTTCACGTTTAAAGTGATCATGTTATAATAATTAATCTCTAAAATAATAAAAATAAATTCTAAAGAACGGAAAACACAAATAAAACTACAAAAAAAACAAAATCAAATAAAAAAGTGATAGGCTTTAATTTTCTAATTTTATAAAATGCTTAAAAAATAAGATTCGTCAAGAAAGGGCAGATAAGATGATATTACCCACCGGGTTGGTCTAGTGAGACCAACCCGGCGCACCACTGACAGACGCGTTCACCACTGTGAACGCGTCTTCCCAAATCAGCTGATTTGGAAGTCGACAGTTCCAGCGTTCAAATCCTAGTAAAAAGCCAGATATTTTTACACGGATTTGAATACTAGATCGTGGATACCGGTGTTCTTTGGTAGTTGGGTTTCAATTAACCACACATCTCAGGAATGGTCGAACTGAGAATGTACAAGACTACACTTCATTTACACTCATTACATATCATCCTCATTCATCCTCTGAAGAATTATCTGAACGATAGTTACCGGAGGCTAAACAGGAAAAGAGAGAGATAAGATGATAGAAAAAATATATAATATTGAAAATTTTACTACTGATAATTCTTCTTTTGAAATCTTGTCACAGTGTATTTTTTTTAAAATGTAATGCTTCACTGTTACAATTGTAATTAATTTCGGATAAAAAACAATATAAACACTTATACATCTTGGTTATAGATATTCATTACAATCTTTTTCTTTCATTTTATAAAAGTATTTGCTGTTGATGAAAATAAAATGAGATTCCATAATGGTGAGGGAGATTTTCAAAAAATTTTCTTTATGATAAACGTTTGCATGATAGAATAAAATAATATTGTAAAAAAAAAATTGAAAAGCCACTTGTAAATTGCGGGATTTATATCCCATAAAAAAGAAGAAGGTAACAGGGAACGTGAAATATTTAGGAAGAGAAGGATGAAATGTTTTTATTGAAAGAATAAGACTTTCCATGTTCAAATTTCCACGTTTTACAAATTATTATTACTTTTATTCATTAATATGAACTATTACAACTTCTCTCTTTTATTTTATTTTTTTGATAATTCTTTGATTTGCAGAGATTTTCTAGATCTGTTTAGAGCAAAAGTCAGAGTAATTACTCTTGTCACCTACTGTACTGTAGAATTAGACCGTCTACCCTTCCCTGATGATCTATAGCCTATGCATAATTACCTAATGATCATTATAATTCGTGGTTCATTAGGCAATCCATCGATTGCTATGATTAAAGATGATTACTGTCGCAGCAATAATTAATTTTGTAGCACAACGTATTATCTTTCATTCAACTCCGATTAGTTAATTTCAATATCATACCTTCCTAATTTTTTTTGCAGATTTCGTACTTTAGTTTCGGCTGAGTTTAAAGGTTATTTAAATTTTACATACAACTGCAATTTTTTTTCTTAAGGTTTTGTTCAATAATTTCCTGCACTTGAATAACTTTATGTTTTCATAACGTAGCTTTTATGTTTTTCAATTTGATGTATAAAATTCTTTTCATATGAAAAATGCCCAATCTGAAATGAAATTTTCTCTTTTTTTGCTTGTTGATATCGTCACATAAGCTTGCAGCTTGTGTGTGGGATAAGGAAATGTAGTGTATGAAAAATGCCATGCCTGACCGGGATTCGAGCCCAGGACCTCCGTGTGAAAGGCCGAGATGCGACCCCCGCGCCATGGAGGCCGGGAATTCACACAGAGAACCCTCCCGATGAAACCTACCGACGATATCACACTAGTATGGACATCCAAAAGTGTTTTATACAATTTATTGATTTTCAATTTATTATTTTCGTAAAGCAAAACATTATGATATATATTTTAAGATGAAGCTTTATTATTTAATCTAAAATATTAATAATTAAAAGGTTATTTGCTTATACTTTTACACCGTGCAGTTTTTACTGACTTTTTGTCCTTTCACAATTTTCAATTATGAAAGAAAAAAGTAAATTTTATATAGAAAAAATTTAGTTTTAGTTTTAGTGATTTTATACAGCGAAATAAATAACAAAAATCCGACGTGCAGATGTACGTCGGATTTAGCAAAAATTTAGCAAAAATCAGGGCGAAAACTTTCGCCAGCTGATACTCGCTAACGAAGCGTTTCCGAACCTACATTTATATATTATATATTTGTTCTTTATTTTCACCATATTGAAAGTTTGTTACATTCATAGTGTATCACTTTTAAATATATAAACTAATCCTACATATACAGGCAATATCCCAACAGTTGAAAAATATTAGTTATTCATAAAAAATATTTGTATATATTTTTATTAAAATGGAAATGAAAAGAATTTACTTCTCAGAGTTACGTGATTTTATAATAATAAATATTTTTTTTCCCTGAAATAGATATAAAGATAAATTATATAAAATTATTCTTTTATGGCAGGATGATGCATCAACTGTTGTTAATTTTCAAAGGAAAATAAAAAAGAAGAAACGAACACGTGAAAAAAAAGGAAGCCTATAAGTCTTCACATTTTATGATGGATGATATAAAATTATTATAAAAAGGAATGCGAGGCTAAAGAAAAAGAAAAGAAAAGTAAAAAAGCGTAGGACTTTAGATGAACTGAGAAGCTGAAACGATGGTTCTGTATACGAGCGAGAGGTAAACATAAGAATAGGCCAAATACTTACATAACGTACTTTTTTATAACTAACTTATGAACTACTAAAAGGCAACACAATTTCTGGATGCGAAATTGAGAAATAGACCTGTAACATTCAGTAAAACCAGAATACGCACGATAAAATAATGCAATTTATATTTTTCCTCTTCAAAACTTAAAAAAATAGATTTTGAAATTTCAGTTTTAAGTTACCTAAACACATGTTACTCATAAAGCCAGCGTTACCGCTGATTAAAAAAAAAAGACAAGTTTTTTAATAAATATTGATCTGTTTTTAATCTTGCAGGTTTAAAGGTTTCTAAAAGAAGTTTAACCTTCCAACAAAGTTCAGATCTCACATCGAATATTGAAAATGTTTTATATCATATGTAAAAGCTACTTTGATATTATTTTTAAAAACGGTTCAAATTTTACGGAAATTTGGCATTTTTAGTTGCCGATTCTGAAAATTAAGTCAGAATATCTCTGTCAGCAATTGTTTACTTTTTTTCATAATTGCTGACATTATTTATCAGTGTTTATAGCTGTATGCTATTAATAAGGCCTTAAATATGCTTAGCTTAACATCCCGACACGTACTCTTCTGTTCAGATCCATGAGTGTTTTGCAGGAGATTAGTGATATATACTGTACATACCCTGTAGCCCGTGATATACAATCTATATTTTCTGAAATGACTCAAAATAATACTACTGTGAGGTTCTGCTGGTTCTCCAGCCACATTGGAATTCAAGATTATGAGCGCGCTGACAGTACGGAAAAAGAGGCTTGTGCAGTCTCCTTTCTGTAATCGCGTTGTTTCTGACGTTGTTGCCTGTTTTCTGAAAAGTGTTCATGATGACTGGCAAAGTTAAAATCAACAATAAACTTCTTCCAGTTAAGAACATTTTAGGAGGGAGGGTTGTCTCAGATGTCAATCCTGAACTATTGTTTATGATAGCCTTCTCGATACGCGACTCCTGAAAGGTGTTGAGTATGTAGCCTACGAGGATTATCTAGCGATAGCGGTGACAACAAAGAAAGTTAGGGAGGTGAAACGGTTGGCTAATAGGATGCTAATAGACCTGGTGGACCGGTTGAAGGCAAGAGGGCTAGAGGTGTCTCCGCATAAAACAACTATGCTACAGATGACTGGGCGAAGAAGGATTCCTAGAATCTCGATGAGGGCATTAACGTTACCCCCTCGACAAGAGCCAAACTCTTAGGAGTATGGCATGATAGGACGAGAAGGTTCATCGTACATACCACAGAAACATGCAAGAAGGCGAATGCTTTATCATCCGCGGTAGTTGCTTTAATGGAAAATGTGGTTGGCCCTCGAGCCTACAAAAGAAGGATCACTGCGGCTACGGTTGTTTTGGCTATGTTATATGCGGCCTCAGTTTGGTATAATGCCCTGAATAAGAAACGTAATAGTCGCTTGCACAGTGTATATCGCAGGCTGGCGCTGCGTGTGGCGCAGGCATATAGGACGACCTCGCTGGGGGCAGGGCTGGTGATCATTGTTATGCCGCCACTAGATTTTGTGGCGGAAGAGCGTATTGCCAGTTACCTGGGTTCAAATACTGGAGAATCCAGGACGGAGTTCATATAAAAATGGCAAGAGAGGTGGGACAGCAACAGCAATGGAAGATGGGTTTATAAAGGATCACGTGTATGTGTCGCCGTTACCGGCTGACATTCCCGACTTGAGACACAGGATTGAACCAGCTGTCGCATCATTTACTCCGGACTTGCTGATTTAAGTACGGGATGAACTCTTCAATCGGCTGAATGTGTGCCGTATGCTCAAATGATGCTCAAATTGAACATTTACATGTAAAAGTGTTTGAGTTGTTTTTTCATTTCTTGTATAATTTATTAATGTAAATAAAATTTAATAACTATTATATAACTTTAAAACTCCGATATTCATTTTGAAGCGCACAATATTTTGAGCACAAAACAGACTGATAAACGGTGTTTACAAAAAATCTCTTTTATCGTAAACTTTACTAACAATATTCTAAACATTTGAAAATACATTTTTAAGTGCACATAAATAAAACTTTTGATACATATTTCATGGTCTTATTCAATCACTTTTCACGAAAAGGGTAGAATAATATTTTTATATTTTTTGTTCCTTTTAATTGAGTTTTTCCAAATATAAAATAGGATAAGTTTAAATTTTCGTCTACATCGTATAAACTCCATAAATATATCGTTTATTATTATTATTATTATTATGCTTTTACGGACAACATGGGACCACTTAAGTCAATTTTAGTTGGATCTTTTCTGAGAAAAGCGTGTTATTTTACTCTTTCGAGCTGCCCAGTATTTCTTCATCCGTTCAGATCTTGCTTTCTTTTCTTCATCCGTAAACACCCTCTTCGTTGTATTTTGTCGTTTGTCTGTCTTTTGTTTAAATCTAATGCTTTTATCTTTTAGCTTTGTAATTTTTCCAGTTTTATTCTGTAGGTCGGTCAGGGAAATTCCCAATTCTTTCATATCTTCTCTAATTTCTTTGATCCATCGTACTTCTAGCTTTTGGAACCAGAGCTTTTCAATGATATTTCTTGACAGTCTTGTTTGCGGTGTCCTTATGAGATGACCGAAGAAAGAGATTCTTTTTTTAAACATATCGTTTAATAATAATTTTATATGCCGATTAAAAATACGAAACAAAATAGTTTCAATTTCTATCGCAACAAATATTTAATTTGGACAAACCTACAAGAACAGTACCGGTAAACCAACAAGAATAGACAAATCCATGTCACATAGTTTTTCGGGTTTAGTTATAGTAATTCCAACAATCAACAGTCATTCATCGATTCATATAGTAACATTTACTCATACAGAAGTACAGCCATATTCTTCATTCAAACAACAATTCACCCACTATTATCTTCAATACAGATTGTCAAACCAACATTCAGTGGAGTGACCTTGTCAGTCTAAATTCTCCACCCAATAACTCTCTCTCTCTCTCTCTCTCTATATATATATATATATATATATATATATATATAAAGACAAGTTTATCGTGTTTAGTACGATTGATTAAGATGTACATCTGATATAATATAATGATTATGATTTACTGATAAACAACAAGTTCTACCTCTGCCGTTTAAATATAATTATAAAAGATAAAATTTGTAATATATCTGGACTCTGCATTCCAGAAAATACGGTTCTTTCAAATTTTAACTCCTAGTTCCTTCTAATTTTCAACTCTTAGTAGATAAAAGCAAACTATTTTTAATCCTTCTTTTGATATGTATAAAAAAAATATTTTTTGAATTTTTCGGATTTATTAAGTAAATCTTCCTAAGTCAAATTTAATTCTTTCATGTCTTCTTTAATTTCTTTGATCCGGATTTTTTAAAGACCAAAATCGATCGATAATTCTCTCAGTAATCCTATCCTCCGGTAATCTTAACAAGTGTGCGCAGAAAGAAATTGGCTTCTTTTTCATAGTATCGATTAACGATTCCAAGTTTTCGTACAGAAATTTATTAGGCGATAATCTGTACTGTTTTCGTGTTTATATTTTTTGTTTATGCAGGTTCCAAGAATCCTGCGTTCGACTTTAAGCAAAGGTTCAGTCCTATTTTTCTGATTTAATCTAAATAAAGTCTCGCTCGCGTAAGTAATTACCGGTTTAACCACAGTTTTGTAATGTCTAATTTTAGTGTTAATCGAGAACGATGTTTTGTTGTAAGTAATTTTTGTTACTTATAGCACTTCAAATAATTTATTAAGTCTTTCAGTCCAATTTTGTTTTTCGTTACGATTACAAGTAATGATCTCTCCAAGACATTTAAATTTTTCTACAAGTTCTACTTTGTTTCCATTAATATTCACAGACTTAATAACTAAAGGATCTATAGCCATCATTTCGTCTTTTCGTAAGAAATTTTAAGTCCAATTTCATTCGCAAGTTCTTCTATACTTGTTATTTGTATTCTGGCTTCTGTGATAGTATTAGCTAACAAAGCTAAGTCGTCGGCAAATCCATGGTAATTTAAATTTAAGTTATCTCTTTTGTATCCTATGTGAACATTTTTTGGATTAATTTTAAACCATTTGCGCATCAGAAATTCTAGTGCACAATTAAATATTAAAGGCGAAAGTCCTTCGCCTTGTCTCAATCCGGATTTAATGTAAAAAGGTTCGGAAAATTCGCCACGAAACTTCACTTTAGATTTTGTATTTGTCAATGTTAAACCGATCATATTTACCAATTTAGGATCAAATCCGAGATTTATCAGAATTTTTAACATCGAAGCCCTATGTATGCAATCGTACGCTTTTTTGAAATCAATAAAAGAAATAATCATCTGTTTTGCTTTCTATTATAAATATCTATAAGGGTTTATTATAATAATAACATAAATATTTTTATTTTTTCCTTCTAAATTTTTGTCTCGAAAATTTTGTTTGAATTCAAACAAAGCAAACAGAAAATTAAATTTTGGAAGGAACAATTTGTAAACAAATTACTTAAAAATGAGCGAAAAACACGAAAAAATAATGCACGAGTCTTGTTATATACGCACGGTCATTGAACTCATTTGATAACTGAAGTAAAATGGTTCCCAATATCAATATGGTTCACGTAATATCAGGAATTCCCGTCTCAAAATGATTGAAAGAACATCTCCTGCCATATATTGGAATTTATATTTAACTATATGAAGACAAATTTTGGATCACAATCATTGATCCATATATGGGTTTCCGTCCTCCAGTGTAAGTACAGGTAGCCCAAATATGGATTTCTTTCTTTTTCCTGTTTAGCCTCCGGGAATTACCGTTCAGGTATTACTTCAGAGGATGAATGAGGATGAGTATGAATGTAAATTAAGTGTAGTCTTGTACAGTCTCAGTTCGACCATTCCTGAGGTGTGTGGTTAATTGAAACCCAACCACCAAAGAACACAGGTATCCACGATCTAGTATTCTACTCCGTATAAAAATAACTGTTTTTACTAGGACTTGAACGCTGGAACTGTCGACTTCCACATCGGCTAATTTGGGAAGACACGTTCACCATTACACCAACCCGATGGGTTATATATGGGTTTCTGCCCGTGTTAATGTGACGTTTTTTACCTGTAAACTGATGAATGTTTACCGTTAAACGGAATTGCTGTTGGGAAGTTTGTGTTTGGGAAACTGATACGTGTTGTACGATTACATTTTTACGAAATGTAAAATATAAAGTTCAATTTTATCTTGTATAGATTCACAATATATTTTTTTACTGATGTAGGTGCAGTAAGATTTTCTTTTAATTTTAAGCTAGATTTAAATTATTCGATTTACAATTTAAGTTGTAAAATCTTAAATTAACAAATTCAAGATTACTTTACTAATATACATTAAAAAAAACTCGTGTATGTTAAATCCTGTTTTTACTTAAAATTTAAGTTCTTGAATAAGTATTTTTTATATAAGAGAATTCTTATATAAAAGAATACATATAATCTACCTCCTGTATACTGTGTGTTCTCTTGAGTTGTTTGTTTAATATATATTTAAGTAATTCTATCCTGAGACGGAAATCTTATTATCTAAGAAATCTCTCCAACAGATTTCTTTGAATTTTCCGAGCCATTTAACAGAAAATAAAGATACCTTGTTTACCGTTTCGCTTTCTTTAACGTAGTTAAAATTCTAGTAAGGCTAATTCAAATGTTTGTTTTTAAGTTTCAAAACAAATTGATTGTAGCATTCAAAACAATTCATTTAATACTATAATTTTTAATAAATATATATATTTTTAACAAATAATATTAATCAAACTGAAAAACAAAGAATACAAACTTGCGATCATTTTGTAACGGATTTACTTTCTTAAATTTAACGGAAACTCAATTATTTATCGACGTTTCGTGATTCCTGGAACCAAAAAAGGTGGGGGAGTAATGTTCATACATACGTAATACATACAGATGTAGGTAACATCTGTATGTACGTGTGTTTGCGTATTTGAGCTTTATAACTTTTGACTGGATAAACCAATTTTGATGAAATTTTGTACAGTAAATCTTGCATATGAAACAATTTTTTGACAGAATTTTGGGGTCAATACCTCCTGGAGGAGGGGTAGATAGTTTTCTGGGATCAATTTTTTCAAAATTTTGTAGATATAAATTTGCTCCAAAATTCTCCTGCTTCCCAAAAAATCTAAATAAAACTTTATTTATTGCATATTCTTTAACTAATTTTTTAATTATGTCTTTATAGTCGTAGTTTGAGTACCCCAAAAAATTACTTTGGAATCAATATTGTGGGTGGGGTAGCCGGTCAAATTTTAAAAAATCGATTTTTTTGAATTTCTTAAAACGTATTTTCTTCAATTTTTATTCATGTATCATCATTTTTTATAATGACAGGAAAGAATTACACCTGCGTTGTCAGTTTTTTCTTTATTATATCAATCTGCATAAAAATCATTGCACGAGTTTGTGTATGCGCGCGCGCATGCGTGTGTGTGGCTGGGAACTACTCATGATCTTTATCCTTTTTCAATAATGAAATTTATACGCATAAAATTTAGATTTGTTGCAACAATAAGCTTTACAGAAGAAAGTAGTTTTTTTTCTTTGATAAATGTATGAAATGTTAGTTAGATTTTTATGTTAACTAACTTAATAAATATTTGTAATTAATTTACAATTTAACTACGAGAAATATTTTTTTTATTCTGATTAATTTATAAATTGGCGTTACTTATTTTCTTTAATGTAGCTAGTTGTTTCAAAAATGTTGAATTAATGAAGTTTTGTGTACTTTATTTTAGAGAAAATTCAATTTTTTATCTTTTATCATAAAATATTACTTAAAATTGATAATTTATGTAACTTAAACCCCCAAACTTTGGAATACGTCGGAAATATATTTTTTTTAAAGTTATGCTGGGAGTTATAATAAACTATTACTAATCCTACAGAAAAAAAATAAATAATTTTACTTTGTAAAATTAAAAATTGAAGTTATTTTCTTGAATATAATTTTAATGAACATTTTAAATTAAGTAATTTTTTCTTATAACGAAGTTCTTTTTAAGAAATTATATTTCTTGTTAAGAAATAAATCTTGATGGATATATGAATATTGGGTCCACCGTTTTTATTTCTATGATTTGTTTTAGTATTTTTGGGATTTTGTATAATCTAAGAACCACTTCAAATAAATTATTCGAATTAAATCGATTTTCCTTAGTTAATATAATCCAATTAATAGATCTTTTCATTTTAACAAGAAAAAGTCCAAAGCGATTGATAATGAGTAAAATATCAAGTTATTTTAAGGTACCTTTATGAAAGTCCAATGATGAATGCAACTTTACATATTAATAACAAAGCTGACAACTGCGGGTAGTTTCTGATATATGGCTTATACACACAACTTAATTTAAAATATTTATCATTTTATTTAAATATATATATTTTTTTTAAATTTAATTCAATGATTCTAATTAAAGCGCGCGCGAATACCGCGAATATAATTCACGCGGATGTGGCGGCAATAGCGTCGACGGTCGGCACTAACTAAATTAATTGAATTTCACAACTTACATAGAATAAATTTCGCTTGTACGGTCAAAATACTGGTGTAGCCACACGGCTTAACGCACCAGGTACCGAATCAGCCGAGCGATCGACTTCGAGACCCAGTTACTTTTTTACCCTTTGAATATTATTCATTTATTTATTTCTATCGTTCACCTGTGATGTCATAATATATCAGACGACTACAACAACATTTTTTCGGATGGTGGTGAGGTTTTATAAAAATTATTTTTGCAAATTGTTATTTTAAATTGTTAACAAATGTGTCTAAGAAAAATATGACCTTAATCAGGCGAAATTTCGAGATACTGAGGGTTACCGTACTCTACAGTCTATTCCCTTGACCTTTTAATATCAAAATTTAAAGGCATCAGTGCCACATATGTAGATGTTATCTGACCAAGTTTGCTCAATATCGGTTCTATAGTTCTGGAGAATTATGGTGATTTAGAGGCCAACACCGAACACACACACACACACACACACACACACACACACACACACACACGTACGCGCACGCGCGTACTTACGAACATTAACATCCAGAAAATTTCCATCTGGTTTTTTGGGTTCTTAGGTGTCAAAACGTCAAGATTCGTTGAAAGTAAACGCATATGCCCAAATTGAACCGATTAAAATACTTTTACAGCTATTGCTTTGGTAAAGCGCTATCTAGATGAGAAAGTAAAAATGTTTGTTTTTATTATAATTCATTTGTATAATTTATGACTGATTAGTAAAGCTGAAATATTGTTACATATTTAATGAATATGTGAAGGATTCATGGCCAAATTGAAGAACTCTATGCTCTCTATTTATTTAGAACTCTATTTATTCTGTTACTTTTTTTGGTAACTCTTTTATTTAAAATGATCCTAAACATTTTCAACTAGTCATTAAAAAGTATTTTGAAAAAATAAACAAGTAAACATCGTAGAATTCTTTCCTTACAGGAATTAGGATTAGGAGTTTTAGGCAATATTAGGTGAAGAAATTGAAAGGATTTATCATTTTAAGTAGGACCGCTCAGTGACCTTTTGATGAAAACACTTTTTTGTTTATTTCTTAATAAAACTTAATTTTTATTGGCTTTATTAATTACTCGTTCGTTAATTTAATTCTCAGTTTTTTATCTACGAAATATTTTGAAATGTTATTAAATTTCCAGAACGAAATAATAATAAATAAATAAGCATGAAAGACAAATTAAAATAATAGAAACAGACTCGATTAATATTTTGCCACCTCTAATGAAATGAGTAGACTCTATATAAGATACAGTAAACGTTGATAAAAAATTTTATGAAATAAAATACGTTGATATGTAATTTGATTTTTACAGTTGAATTAACACGGTTCATCATTGTTCGTAAAATTAAGCTTGCTAGTTATATTGAAATACCTATCAAAGCATCTTCTAAGCATATAAAATGAACAGGTCGTTTCTGTACGAAATTCTAACATTTAGAAAATTATATTTCTCTGCTGTTTATTATAAGAAACAAACAGAAAAAGTAATAAAAATAGGCCGATGAAATTGGAAAAATCATTTTCTGCAGTAAATTTATATGGGAGTTCATAAAAAATAAAATAAAAAGAAGGCTTTTTCTCATTTTTCTGTCAATAAAATAAGATCTTTTCTTTCTCATAAAATATAATATTTTATATATAAATTAAATTTTTACTTTTCTGTTTTTTATTGTTATAATTCTGCCTACAGGTGTTTGCCCAGAAGTATTTTTATTTTAATATTGATCGCATTTGTATTTCAGGAGAGATTAAGAGGACTTGGTTTACAAAGCGATCGGTAATTTATTTATAAAGCCTATTGTGCAATAACCCCGTCGGGAAATAGAATCCCCCGACAGGTCGTGGGTAAGCATCTAATCTCTATTAAATCACATTAAGGATATACCAGCACTATAAGTCCCTGCATTTTAATATAGACCTAATTGGATCAAACATCATCTGAGGATCTCAAAATGGAGGAAATGGAATCAAAGATAAGGTGAGATACGACGTTCTAGCCGCAGGGGAGCCGCAATTCAAAACGTATAACCCCACTTGGAATACGGCTACCAGGTATCAGGCACTCATTCCGTTCACACACACGCGCGCGCGCGCGTGTTTGTGCTAAGCGACCAGGGCTAAGTATATATATATATGTATTCATAAAGTAGTTAAAGCTATTAAGTAATCCATTGTTTGTAACCTGATATAGAGATAAAAATCATTCTGAAAAGTTACAATATCATTCTGTAAACTAACTACATTCATTTACGTTTGGCACAGACTGAATAAAATGGTTTCAAGTTGTCATATAATCAGAATCGTTAATACAATTCTGAAAATCAGAATGTCTCCCATCGAAATGAAGGGCTATTCAGTTCTACAGGACACATTCATTCTATTCACCTTATTGACTTGTACAATAATCATATCGTTATTTTCAGAGAATGCAACACTTAGTCTCAACTCTGTAACTCTGAGTGTTAGTAGGATATGTTGTGTGTGTGTCTGTGTGTGTGTGTGTGTGTGTGTGTGTGTGTGTGTGTGTGTGTGTGTGTGTGTGTGTGTGTGTGTGTGTGTGTGTGTGTGTGTGTGTGTGTGTGTGTGTGTGTGTGTGTGTGTGTGTGTGCGTGTAATATTAATAATAATAAAGCTGATAAAGAAAATTAATTGTATAAAAGTTTGCGTGACGGTTTTTCTAAATTGAAACAAAAAACTCATTTTTATCTTTTATTTCAGACGTAAAATAATAAAAACAGAAAATAAGATTTTTTGTTCAACCAACTGTCTTATCGTTTGTAGAACGAAAACAAAACAATATTTAATTTCTTCTATTTTACGAAAAAATAAAGAAAAGATTAAAAAATAAGTTAAAGTAAAACAGCAGCACGTAAAATTGCACAAGATAAATGTAGCGAAAACTGAATTAAACATTAATTCTATCTTACAAAAAAATAGAGTATAAAATGGACTTATCCAAGTTAGGCTTAAATAAATGAGAAATTAAACGTTTTCAAGGAACTGGAAAGGATTACATTTAAAGGTTATTTTAATTTAAAAATGAAATCCGTTTAAAGAAAATACTTCTTACTTCATAAAATTTTATCATTCATTATTCAGATTCGGATTCTGTTTTAAGTAATATGTAAATTTAACATTTACCCTAATTTATAAAATTATTTTTATTTTAATAAACACTAAATTAAATGTTAAAAACAGCTTTCATTTTTATATTACGAATATATTCATTTTATTTTAGTAAAATTTATTAGAATCATTCCAAATTTAGAAATATTAATTAAATTAAAATGCACTTATATTTTGTTTCAGTAATTAATCGGCTTTTAATAATTAAAAAACAGTAATAATCTTCATCGAATATTTAAAAATTTTATATTGTTACATTATCAACACCTTTAAATTCATTTTATGAAAATAATTTAGAACTACAACCAGATCAGAGAAAATTTTGAAAACAAGTTTATTAATATTGTTATCAATTTTTACAAGAACTAATTAACTGAGATTTTCATATATATATATATACGAGGTGTGTGATAAAAGAAATGAAATTGGTAACATTGCTAGCCATCTGGCAACGCTGTGTCTACCGGTCTGTGCTAGACCGGTTTGTTCATCCCTTCCAAATGCTCAGTACGAGTTTCAACTCCGTTCAGCCAACACATTATTTTTGACAGCGCCATCAATGAAGTTCCGTTTTTGTTGTGCGTTACGAAAATGGAGCATCGGAATTTAGAGCGTCGTTGTCCAATCAAGTTTTGTGTTAAACTTAGGGAATCCGCGAGTGTGACCTTTGAAAGTCGAAACAGGTCTACGGGGAACATAGCTTATCAAGAACACAAGTTTTCAGCCAGCATAAATCATTTTTGGAAGGCCGAGAACATGTTGAAGATCAACCTTGCTTAGGGAGATCTTCAACTTCAAAATCTGACAAAAACGTTGAGCGTGTGAGGGTTCTTGTGAGATCAGACCGTCGTTTAACAATAAGGATGATGAGTGAACAGTTAAATTTAAACACTTTCACCGTACAGCAAATTTTGACAGACGATTTGGACAAGCGAAAGGTTTGTGCGAAATTGGTGCCGAAAAACTTCACAACGGAACAGAAGGACAATCGAAGAAACGTGTGCGTTGATTTTCTTGAGAGGATTGACAACGACCAAGAATTCCTCAATCGTATGATCACAGGTGATGAATCCTGGATAATTGAGTATGATCCTGAAAAAAAGCGGCAAAGTGAAGAGTGGCACACTACGTCATCTCCTCGACCGAATAAATGTCGAATGAGCAAATCAAAAATCAAAACCATGCCGATTTGCTTTTTTGACAGTAGGGGTATCGTGCATAAAGATTTTGTTCCTCCAGGTCAAACTGTCAACCGAGTGTACAAAGGTATCCTAAAAGACTCAGGGAAAAAGTGATTCGCGTGAGACCAGACATTGCAGACAAGTGGATGCTTCATCATGACAATGCCCCGTGTCACACGGCCATTTTCATCAGGGAATTTTTGACCTCAAAACGCATTTCTACGGTTCCTCAACCCCCCCTATTCACCTGATTTTAGTCCTTGTGACTTTTCCTTTTCCCGAAATTGAAACGCGTCTTAAAAGAACTTCATTTTGGAACTCTGGAGAACATTCAAAAGACTGTGACCGACCAGTTAAAATCCCTACCAGTTGAGCCTTCCAGCGCTGCTACCAGGAATGGAAAAAACGACTCCGATGTTGTATAGCTGCTCAAGGGAACAACTATGAAGGGAATAATATTGTTGTTTGAAAAAAAGAAAAACTTTGGTAAGTAAAAAGTCAGTCTACTTTTCTCATACACCTCGTATGTATGTATATATATATATATATATCAGTTCTTAATTGATAAAAAGAAGTAAATTACTAAACAATCTCTTTATATCACATTTACCACTGGAATAAATAATTTCTTTCATAATTCTTAAACTTTCTAAATGAAAATAATATAGTTGAATATTATCATCTGAGATTTATTTGGATTTGTTTACAAAAGAAATGTGCTGTTGTAACAACTTGATATTTTTACATTACTCTGATCCATATTTTGTGAGTTTAATTTACTCATTATTAATGTATAAAAATAAACTGTTAATAAATGACGACAAAAATCCAAAGAAATCAGTTATGGTGTGATTAATCAACTGACGCACTACTTCAATAAATCCAAAAAAAGCAAAATTTCAAAATACTAGAGGAGGGATGAAATCTAAAACAGGATGAAAAGGAATTGCTTTTTACCCTTTAAGTAATAGGAAGGTAATAAATATTTTAAACAACTAAAATTAAACATTTTACTGTGGTTACCTGTAAAAAAATGTTCCTTAAGCTTGGAAGCGATAATAGAATATTAAACCTGTCAAAAGAGAGAGCATTTACAATTAATTCGTCCTAAATTAATTTCTAGATAGTAATTGCAGTTTTGAATATGGAGGTAAAAAATTAAAAAAAAAATATTTGAATTGAACGAGAATTTGGCTCATTATAAAAATAGAAGACTAGAAAGAAATCGGCCGTATAGCATTATCTGGAAACAAATTTCAAAATTATTTTATTATAAAAAGAGTTTTAGAAGATCTTGTAAAAGATTGCATAACTTTCCTGGCTTGGTAAATATATTGATCCAATATAATAAGTAAAAATATTTCAGCCGAATTTCATTTTTTAATTCGGAGGAAATTCGGAGATATTTCCAAGATGCAAAACAATATTTCATACATACGTACATATAAGTTATGGTCAATTTTATTCAGTCCTTTTTTTTTTGTCTTCAGTCATTTGACTGGTTTGATGCAGCTCTCCAAGATTCCCTATCTAGTGCTAGTCGTTTCATTTCAGTATACCCTCTACATCCTACATCCCTAACAATTTGTTTTACATATTCCAAACGTGGCCTGCCTACACAAATTTTTCCTTCTACCTGTCCTTCCAATATTAAAGCGACTATTCCAGGATTCCTTAGTATGTGGCCTATAAGTCTGTCTCTTCTTTTAACTATATTTTTTCAAATGCTTCTTTCTTCATCTATTTGCCGCAATACCTCTTCATTTGTCACTATATCCACCCGTCTGAGTTTTAACATTCTCCTATAGCACCGCATTTCAAAAGCTTCTAATCTTTTCTTCTCAGATACTCCGATCGTCCAAGTTTCACTTCCATATAAAGCGACACTCCAAAAATATACTTTCAAAAATCCTTTCCTGACATTTAAATTAATTTTTGATGTAAACAAATTATATTTCTTACTTAAGGCTCGTTTAGCTTGTGCTATTCGGCATTTTATATCGCTCCTGCTTCGTCCATCTTTAGTAATTCTACTTCCCAAATAACAAAATTCTTCTACCTCCATAATCTTTTTTCCTCCTATTTTCACATTCAGTGGTCCATCTTTGTTATTTCTACTACATTTCATTACTTTTGTTTTCTTCTTGTTTATTTTCATGCGAAAGTTCTTGCGTCTATCTAACGGCATCTATGCCGTTCATTGTTTCTTCTAAATCCTTTTTACTTTCGGCTAGAATTACTATATCATCAGCAAATCGTAGCATCTTTATATTTTCACCTTGTACTGTTACTCCGAATCTAACTTGTTCTTTAACATCATTAACTGCTAGTTCCATGTAAAGATTAAAATGTAACGGACATAGAGAACATCCTTGTCAGACTCCCTTTCTTATTATGGCTTCTTTCTTATGTTCTTCGATTGTTACTGTTGCTGTTTGGTTCCTGTACATGTTAGCAATTGTTCTTCTATCTCTGTATTTCAACCCTAATTTTTTTAAAATGCTGAACATTTTATTCCAGTCTACGTTATCGAATGCCTTTTCTAGGTCTATAAACGCAAGTATGTTGGTTTGTTTTTCTTTAATCTTCCTTCTACTATTAATCTGAGGCCTAAAATTGCTTCCCTTGTCCCTATACTTTTCCTGAAACCAAATTGGTCTTCTAACACTTCCTCCACTCTCCTCTCAATTCTTCTGTATAGAATTCTAGTTAAGATTTTTGATGCATGACTAGTTAAACTAATTGTTCTGTATTCTTCACATTTATCTGCCCCTGCTTTCTTTGGTATCATGACAATAACACTTTTTTTGAAGTCTGACGGAAATTCCCCATTTTCATAAATATTACACACCAGTTTGTATAATCTATCAATCGCTTGATTGTATCTATAATCGCTTGTTGTTCTATCATTCAGTCCGGGGATTACATATTAACTATCGGTTATAATCGCCAGAAATTTTGGAGAATTTATTAAATATATAGTAGTAATAAACTTATATAATTTGTACATTTAATGTTAATTAGACGAGTTTAGCAATTAAAGCGAGCGTAGGTTATGTCGATATACGTACGATTCGTCAGTACACGGAACCAACATATTCTACCATACATAATCTACGCTCAATAAATTAACAGTAATGTTTTGATTAATTAAATTCAGTAATTAATGCTTGTATTCGAATTATTTTAATTTGTAAAATATGTTAATGTGGAGAATATGTAAATATATATTGCTAAATATTTATTAAACTCTCAAACATTGAAGATATATTAGCCGGTAATTATTCATAATCATCGGGTTAATCAAATTAACAAGTACATTTTTCCGGAATTTTTCAAGTGTATTTTTTTTCTGTTTTTCGGTTAGAGGGATTCCATAGAGAGTCAAGATTATAAAAAAAATACATAAAACCCCAATACCCAGTTTTCAATTGCCACACTTGCCCTTAAAGCTGTACCCTTTCTCTTATAGAAACATCTATATAACTACTGCCAGAATATTAAAAAAAGAATGAACGTAATTAAAAGGAGTTATAATTGTGAAACATACTTTCATCAATAATGATAGAGAAAATTTTCGAAATTGGTGAAAAAGATAAGGGAGTTATCTACTAAGAGTTTAAAATTGAAAATTTATTAAAAATCAATTTTGTGAAAGTTTTTCACCATAAGAACATTAAAGGTGTTATCCACTTCCTTAAATTCTCTTCAGTCACGGTATATATGTTTGTTGATTATACTTCATATAATACCTGTAAGTCTCTATAATTTTGGTGATACTTTTTATCTTGTCCACTCCGATATAACGGCGAGCAGTAAGTCGGGGTCGGTAATTTAATATATATTCATTCGTTTAAATGTACCTTTAAATTTTCGATTATGCCAAAACCGACAAGACTGATATTAATTTTATTTTATTCTATCACGATAATTTGATAATTTTTTTGTTAAGTATTTATATTTACTAATTAATTACATTTTCGTTTTTACATAATTACTAGCCGGCCTGTCTAACGAGAACCTGGACCCTCGGGGCTAAGGTTAACCGAAGCAAATCCCGGAGAAAAATCAGGGGCTTCTCGAAGCCTCCTAGGGCCACGGAGCCTACCCCATGGCCGGTTCGCTCACCATTCCCAATTTGCCAGGGGGACCGGCGCTCTGGACAACCGCACAGCTTGCTTCGATCACACCATTTCTATCTACCCAAAGGGATCCATCCCCTGAATCTCCGCACGTTATCCTCTTGGTTGTGAGAATAATTTTGACAAATAATAATTATAGTAATCAGGCTTTATAGAAACCTGAAAAAAACTAAATTTAAAAAAAAAATAGAATAATAGTAACTATGGCAACTGAAGTACACACAACTTTGACGACAATAGATTCATAACTTATTTCTTTGCCGTGGTGACAGAAATATAATCATAAAGTTAAAGGTTAATCTATTTTTTTCTTAATGAACATCTTTAATTCACAACTTCATTATCCTTCGAGGCAAAGAAATAATGAATATTTTTAATATATTAACCTTCAGCGGAACTACAACGTCGGTCGATGGCAGCTTCCCTGCTAGAACACGAATATATCCTCCAAATTTGCAAGTAATCGGTCGACTGGTTCTCGCGTGATGCAATAACAAACACCAGACAAACTTTATATATATATATATACAAACACATTTCTGAATAACGACAATCTGTTTGGTCGAGAGTGTATCTGATGCTTGCAAAAGTTAGCCTTCTAACTAATAACAAATTCTCCGTTGTTGAAAATTGGACGATTATTTGCACAGATATTATAAGGACACCTCATTTTACCTTCAAAACAATGCTACAGGGGCACCTGATTTATTACCAGTTGATGGTGATGATTGGTCTAGCCTCCCACGTGGTGCTCGCATATCTCACCACTCTAGCTTCACACGTAGTCCCCACGTGAAGCTCATTATTTTTAAACAGATATTTTTAAATTTATTTAATATTTTATTTAACGAAAATTTAATTCTATTATCTTTGTAATATTATTCATTTGATTTATTTAAATCATTCAGTTGAAACCCAGCTTACATAGTGATAGAAACTCACAGTTCAATAATTCAATTCATTTAAGTTGGTGCGGAAAATCTCCACTACTACGTATATATAATTTTTTTTCCAAGATTTTTCGAGATGAAAAATATCTAAACGTTTCTCAGCTATGCCAAGAAAGATGGGTAAAAATTTGGTTGCAAATAATCGACTAGTTTTTTGTTTATTCCGAACAAACAAAAACACTCTTCCTCTTTATATAATGGTAGAGAGATATAGATATACATTTTTTTATAAGCTATTATCCTGATGATAATTTGAAATTATTATCCTCTAATGATAATGGTTTAATTCGAAATGGGTAATTTATAAAATTTGATAGCGATTTTTATATTTTCTTAGATTTTTCTTGTTATTTAAATCACTCAGTACGGTAGAATACAGAAAAAAAAAATTTAATAAAATTTAGGAGTTTCTGCGTTCACAAATATTTTTGTAAGCGTGAGAAAAATGTTAAATGAAACAAACCTATGTTTCATTAAACATTTTTTTCTCATGTGCTGATAACTATACCGTAAAAGACATGAAAAAAATAATCTGTCAGTATTAAAAAAAAAAATTATTTTAAATATGAAATGGCAGGGTGAAATCGATCTTCAAATATAGATGATGAATTCGCTCGGATGTTTTATATGTACACTAGATTTAGCACTATACTAATACCGGTATAAACGCGAGAAAATTTATTATGAGAAAAAATATCCCCTACATTAAAAAAAATTGAATAAAATACAGCCAGGCTTTAGCTGACACAGGCTTATACTAAACTAAAAACAGGAAGGGTAGATTGAGGACAAATTGAATCCTGGTACGACTAGTATGGTCGCATACAATTTTTATTTACGTACAACATAAATTGAATTTTATATGGCTGCTCTAAATGTGTAGCCTACTTTAAATTTTTTATTAAAGTCAACTTTTCTTTATAAAGGTATCTCTAAACACGTTTAACGATCTCATTTTATAGATAATAGGGTGAAAAAAGTGAATCGATAAATAAATGAAAAAGAACAATACAGACAGAAATTTTGTAAGATATAATAGCAATATAGTGTAGAAAAAAAAATTTAAAAAAATATATATACGCCATCCGCAAAGAGAATGTTTCAATTAATGTAATGTTATAAATATAATCGTATAGTGAATTTTTTGTTTTTAATTAGTACCAGAATGGTTTGAAAAGTTCACAGTTTGACTAAATAACGGCTCAGATATAATCAAATCGCTACAATATATTTTAAATATGAAGGTTTAGGAGGGATGCTGCTGAAAACACGTGCATTATAAATTGCTTGTTTTTGGCGATCGAATAAATTAACAGATTTTGATATTTCTTGAAAAATACATAAACTTGAAGTTCGAATTGTTATAAGGTTTTAAAAACATTATCTTAAAATGTTTTTAAGGTTTTAAAAGAATTAACTGGGACAAAAATACAAAAAGTGTTAAATTCCACTATAAAGGATATTTCGTTTACGTTTCCGACGGTAAAAAGTGAACTGCTGAATTTAAAAAAGGTCTTTCATCTATTTGAGACGATGAACACCGAAAACCCTCTACGATAGACGAAATCGTCAAAAACATACCACATGTCGTATTAAATTATCATCTACTGAAGATTCGTAAGCTTGCTGACACTGAAAACAACCTTTGTTTTATTATAAAACTAAAAAAATCTTCTACCTCATTACACGCTAGAATCAATATTTCAAAAACATTATGTAAATTTAATAACGAAATCAATAAAATGATTAATCGCCTTCAATGTTTGAAAATAACACATAATTTGTGTATTTAACGTTAATTTGACGAGGTTAGCGAGCGAAGCGAGCGTAAGGTTATGTTCGGCTTAAATTTAAACTTACTTTTTTTACGAGGGTTTTACCTTAGGTCTAAGGTTTTTATCTCAGAGATTGATGTTAGGTGATTTTTTTTTTAATTTCTAGTTATCTTTTCGACTCCCGCCAGAGCTTACCTGTGTTTGTTGACGTATACTGGCAAACGTCCAAATAAGCAAATATTTCGGTCTTTCACCGACGTATTTGTACGTGTCGACATTCACTGGAGAATATCAAAATTTTCCAGATATCGGTCTTTCACGGTAATATATATATATTTATACATAAATATATATATATATATTTTTTACAGAATAACTATTTTTTACTTACACTATAGTTCATAAATACACACTATTAAAAAGTTAACATTTTTTAAAATTAATTTCCGCTTCAAAGGGAGAAAGTTTTGTTTGATTTTGTTCCATATGAAATCAATTATAACTTGGATTATAAAATGTATATATATTCTAATAACACAACAAAGAATTTTACGCTACGGTAAGCCATGCAATTAGCATCGGATTAAATGTTATTTTCATTCCATCATAATTTTTTGTAATTGCAAAAGCAAACATTTTATGATATTAAACAATTATTTTTTATTTATTTTTTTGTCTTCAGTCATTTGACTGGTTTGATGCAGCTCTCCAAGATTCGCTATCTAGTGTTAGTTGTTTCATTTCAGTATACCCTCTACATCCTACATCCTACATCCTACATCCTAACAATTTGTTTTACATATTCCAAACGTGGCCTGCCTACACAATTTTTCCCTTCTACCTGTCCTTCCAATATTAAAGCGACTATTCCAGGATGCCTTAGTATGTGGCCTATCAGACTGTCTCTTCTTTTAACTATATTTTTCCAAATGCTTCTTTCTTCATCTATTTGCCGCAATACCTCTTCATTTGTCACTTTATCCACCCATCTGATTTTTAACATTCTCCTATAGCACCGCATTTCAAAAGCTTCTAATCTTTTCTTCTCAGATACTCCGATCGTCCAAGTTTCACTTCCATATAAAGCGACACTCCAAACATATACTTTCAAAAATCTTTTCCTGACATTTAAATTAATTTTTGATGTAAACAAATTATATTTGTTACTGAAGGCTCGTTTTAATTGTGCTATTCGGCATTTTATATCGCTTCTGCTTCGTCCATCTTTACTAATTCTACTTCCCAAATAACAAAATTCTTGTACCTCCATAATCTTTTCTCCTCCTATTTTCACATTCAGTAGTCCAACTTTTGTTATTTCTACTACATTTCATTACTTTTAATTTGTTCTTGTTTATTTTCATGCGATAATTCTTGCGTAGGACTTCATGTATGCCGTTCATTGTTTCTTCTAAATCCTTTTTACTCTCGGCTAGAATTACTATATCATCAGCAAATCGTAGCGTCTTTATCTTTTCACTTTGTACTGTTACTCCGAATCTAAATTGTTCTTTAACATCATTAACTGCTAGTTCCATTCTATTTTTTATTAGAAACACAATTATATCGTCTAAAAAAAAAATTGTAATGTGTAGTCTGAGATTTTGAGGAATATTATTTCCTTGACACTTCTTTGTGGCACGCCCCATTTTATATCATGGATTTAGATATAGTCACATCTAGGAGTTAATTTCAACTGTACTATTTTTGATTAACGTAAACACTTAGTAAAAGGAAACTCATAATTTTAATACTTCTAACAATTCTATTAGGCAAAGATATATCCGGCTATCAATTCTGTTACGGAAAATCTAACAAAGTCTTTAAAGAAAATAAAAAAATAATCTTCCCTTAATTTTATTTACCAAAATAATAAAATACACCTTAAAAAAGGTAATTATATTTTTGGCAATTTTATGGTAATTTATATTATTTTATATTGGAATTAATATTGATATATACATTAATAAATGATATGAATCTAACATTAAAGTTAACTGATATTAATCTAACAATAATTCATTGATTACAATTTGTTCGTAATTAAAATTTAACGTTAATGATGACTGCATTACGGTTTACATCCTGAGTACAACTATTCAAGTATAATAAATTATTCATGGATGAATAATTTAATAATAACAGTAAAATTTCATTAAAAGCATAAATAATTTCACTTAAAGTTAATTAAAACATGAATCTTCCAGTTGATAAACTTAAAAACTTTTATAATACTTAGTGAATTAGAGTAGGTGTTTTCTTTTTAAGTAACGAGATCTTAAAATAACTAATATTAAATTTACTTTTACATAGAATATTATTACATTTCAAGTTACTTAGGTTGCTTTTAAAAATATTTTACAATTTGA
The DNA here is from genome assembly GCF_047948215.1 of Lycorma delicatula. NCBI lineage: Eukaryota > Metazoa > Arthropoda > Insecta > Hemiptera > Fulgoridae > Lycorma > Lycorma delicatula. Next base: position 134,637,727 of record NC_134462.1, on the reverse strand, counting down.
TTCATTTGAAATATTAAATCTCTTCCACTTTTATTATAAATTTCATAAGAAAGAAAATTTTTAGATAAATTAAAGAGAAAAACTGATAAATGGAAGAGAATACTAATTAAAAATTCTTAAAATATAATTTGTACACTGTTACTGTAAAAAATTAAAGATTTCAAATAATCTAATTTTAATATAAATTACATTTTCAACATAAATAGTAGTAACAGCTTTAAAAATACAACAAAATTTCGTAATGCATTTTTATATTAATCTAAAAATCTGATGTGGACACCACATGATTTCTTTGTACGCCTATTAAATTACATATACACCTTTTAAAAAATACAGAAAATTCATTATTAAAAGTCACTTTTGTATAAGTAATTACCCTATGTAGTTAAAAATAATTTGAAAACATATTTTAATATTTTATAATAAAGACTAATGGTGTTACCGTATTTAATTTTTTTTTTTTTGTACGCAAGAATAGAATATATAAATATATTATATATAAACTACATTAAAAAATTAAGAAGCACAAAATAAAAAAAGTAATAGTTTTCCTATGCGTAGGTACGCATATCCTATCAAAGGATAAGCGTACCCACATATCCTTTGATATACTAAACCTTTATAGTTCAGTAAATTAAGCTAAACTGCTTTATTAAACCCTTAATTGTTTGTGCTTATCTTTATTAAGCGTATGCGTACTTTTAATAAAGGAGTAAAATAGCTAGCTGCTTTCCGTCATGTTAAGTTACTGTTTATCGTAGTAAGTAAACTATTCTAACGAACATTTTTGTTAACAATCTTAATGTTCCTTTCTATTTTGTACTTTCTATTGTGATTACAAGTTACTAATTCTTACGTATTTAATTTTCTTTTATATTTAATTCATATTGTACTGTATTAGAGAGAAAGAGGTAAACTAAGTTTTTGCTTTACGTTAAACTTAGATAACATTACCTGTGACGAATTATATAAAACACCTGAAGTAAAAGTGATTCAATTAGAATTATATTTGTGATAAAGTAATGATATTAACTATACATCCTATCCATGCGGTGACCAAAATAAAGGTGTCACCTATAGAATTGGGCACAACCTACGTTTGTGTGGTCTTGGGAGATTGGTAGCAATAAATATTTTTATTAGGCTCGGTGGAAAAATTAATCGGATAACCACATCACTCCTCACATTCATTAATAATTTTAGCCCATATGCTTGTTATTTTTAAGAATGAATTTTCTATTTTCGGCTTCTTAATGTTGTATATTTGTGGCACAATTCTCCAAATATAACTCCTTTTTAATATTTTTTTTTTTTTTCTATGCCTATTTCTATAAAAGTAGCAAATTATAATTGAATGGATCTTCTGACCGTCTAATTCTGCAGAAGGTGTATCTCTCTTATTTAACTCATTCGTAACGATTTTAATATTTAGATGAGTAAATTCTTTATCCTCTCTTTAATAAAAAAAACGGAAAGCAACTTCTATCGTGAGTAAAGATACCCAGGTCGCTCGAGGAATTGTGTAAAATACAGATAATCACCGCTTTGAAGGGGATCTTAAGACGCTCCTTTTGGTAGTGTTGTTTCATCATTTATCGCATCCTCTTCACAGATTGACCTTCCCGTTTTATTATTAAACGGCTTTAACCTTGATTTCTTCCTATCAGGTGTTGTATGAGTTTTGGCTCCTCCTATTGGAGATGTAAACTGGATTCGGGTTAATGAATCATGAGGTTAGGAATTACCATGGCGTTAATTGATTGGTCAGTGGGGGAGAGAGCGGATCTATCTGTAGATTAATCTAGACACTGTTTCTATTTCTAAACCGTCAGATAATCCAACTTGGGGATGTCGCTGGATTATAACGTAACATAATCTTACATCCTTCCTAATACGTAAAGAACTAATTTAACATACATTCAACAATTTGGAATTCAAAGTAACCAAATTTTCTTGCATTTTAAGTAATTCCATAACTGCATGTAATTGCAGTTATGGAATCGCTCTGAATTTGATTAAATTTAATATAAACCTTATTTAGGGCCTAGATTATTCGTTACAAACGCGTTTTACCCGGTTTATGTCCTTTGTTACGTTATACAGTACTCGCACTAAAGATTTCATTATTTTGCACTAAACAAATGTAATATATATTATTTGCTGAGTAAATAATTTTGTTTCAGTTAAATTTAAAAAAAAAATAAGGTTAGATCTGCTTAAGGTTAAGTTGAGAAGTCATGCATTGTAACTTTCTCCATTAAATAACGTTAAGTTTTGTCAAATTTAGTTTCGATAAATCTATTCTGTTAAATTATTTTTTTTCCTGTTTAGCCTCTGGTTACTTCCAAGATAAGATATTATTCAGAGGATGAATGAAAATTATATATTTATATATATATATATATATATATATATATATATATATGAATGTGAATAAACGAACCTAACCTGACCTTAATCTTGACCTAAACCTAACTAAACTCAATTACATTTTTTTTCAAGCAAGTTATTTACACCGTAAATAATGTACATTGCACATTTACCGAAATCCACTTGTTAAGCTTAAACTTTTTTTTCCTGATCAAAGGATGAGATGAACAATTTGTAGAGTGTGTGAAAATACCATGCTTGACCGGGATTCAAACCCGGGACCTCCGGATGAAAGGCCGAGTCGCTACCACTTGAGCCACGGAGGCCGGCGTTAAACTTAACCTAATTTAATTTAATCGTTTAGTGAATCCAATCAAATTCTTAATCTAATTTCACCGATACCAAAATATTTAGTCAGCAAATAATGTAAAGTATATTACAGTTGAACATTATTTGAAGATAAGGCGTTTCCAGCGAATAATTTCAATTATAACGAGTAACTTGGTCCTAAACAAGTTACATTAAAAATCTAATCAAAGACAAAAGTGATTCCCTAAATTTAAATCATTACTCTTAGATTTTTGTTAAGGCTTATAATACAATTTGAATTTAAATAAGAAACAGATCAAGATAGCATTCGGCTTTAAAAAGGTAGTTAATCTAATTTCTCATCCATTAGTTTTTTATTAATGATTAATTTTTCAACATGGTTGCTTGATCAATTAAAGTCAAGGAATATGTGTAATACATTTCAGTACTAATGCTATGAAAAAGATACCCACCCACACATACACACGCTCTCGCTCTTACACACACACACACACACCCACCAGTAGTTTTAGCCGATAAGAAAAATATATTGCAATGATTCCTGTTCGAATCGCCATTATTAATTTTGAAATAGATTAAAATGCTCGTGAAATTTGAATACTTTCGATAGTGAAACACAATCATAGTTGTTAACAATTGAAGCAATAAAAAAGCATAAAAGTAACTTTGTACTAAGTCCTTTTATGATTTTATAAATATAAGATTAAGAAAAAAGTTATAATTTTACTCCAGGACAGAATTTAAATTAAATAATGCAAGAAATACGCGCGCGCACACACACACACACACACACACACACACAAATATATATATATATATATATATATATATATATAAAATAGAAGAGAAAATATTGAAAAGTTACTACCAAAATTTTTAGTAGAGATAAAATTATATAAACTGAGAGAGAAATTTCATTTTATTTTCTGACTGAATCCAATTTTCAATATTACCCGTTAAAAGATTCAATCACATGGATTTTATATCATTAGTGACCACAACGTCGGCCTGGCCTGAATCCGAACTGTCCTTGAGTGGTAGTCAACAAAGTCTGAAACCCCAAACGAATCTATAGTATATCCAACCTCCTTTTACAAATTCCATCAGAAAGACAAAATTAATCCTGCGGTAAAGGATTACCAGAAAACTGACTTTTGGTTAGCTTTGTCAGCAAAACCCATCGCATATAAGAGAAATATATTATTAACTCTAAAGTGGAAATACGTTTGACAACAAAAAAAAACGAATAAAACCCATTAAAAAAAGGAAGTATCTAAATTGAAGTATTAAAACAATAACGTTAATTGAAATTTGTGCTTTAGAAATTAATTTTCGTACTTATTTTAGATTATAATTACGTCATTCGTAATAAATTTAGGAACAGAATAATTTAACAAATAAAATATAATTTCTGATTATATTACTTCAAAAAATATTTTATTTTAGTATCCAGTCCAGTAGATTTCATAGCTCAGCGGTCCACCAATACTTAGACAAAATTTATGTTATATGCAAACATCAAACAAATTTAAAATACAGAGTAAAATAAAAAAAAAGAAATTTTCAAACAACAAATATTTCAATTTTACTTCAAATATCATTAAAACTACAGGATATACAGTTTTGGGACCTATTTAATTCAATTTTTCCAATCAAAAACATAAAAAATCATTAATTTCGGCCCTCAATTAACGTCCCAAAAATTTCAGTACGACCTCATTTCACCGGAGAAGCTGAATACCTGACGAAATTTTTCGTTAGCCATAATGACTAACAAAGCGTTTCCAGATCTATGATTAGGTGAACGTTTTTCATTATTTTGAGACATGAATACTCCTGTGAAATATGTCGGTTTTCTCGTGAGACACTCTATGTATATATATATTTTATATCACAGAGTTCGTTAGAACTTCCTCGATAAGAGGCGACGAAGTCAACGAACTACGTTTACAGTTCTAAAGGTGACATCACAGTAAAATGAAAATGGGTAAAGAAATAAGCATGAAGACATGCAGTTCAATTAGATTAGTAATAAAGAATACATTCAAAAAATACCTCGAATTTTGTTGGATAACGTTTTTACTTCCATTAGATGAATCACGGGACTCGAATATATCATTTTATTCGTTTTTTTAATGTACCTTTACGAATCCCGCCGTTAGTTAAAAGTACTTGAGAGTACCACGTATAGTAAAATAACCTAATAATGTACTTGAAATGATAAAATTTAAAATAAAATATACTACAGAATAGAAGGAATACCTGTAGAATTACTGCGCAGTGCAGGGGAGGAGGCGATTGATAGATTATACAAACTGGTGTGTAATATTTATGAAAAAGGGGAATTTCCGTCAGACTTCAAAAAAAGTGTTATAGTAATGATACCAAAGAAATCAGGGGCAGATAAATGTGAAGAATACAGAACAATTAGTTTAACTAGTCATGCATCAAAAATCTTAACTAGAATTCTATACAGAAGAATTGAGAGGAGAGTGGAGGAAGTGTTAGGAGAAGACCAATTTGGTTTCAGGAAAAGTATAGGGACAAGGGAAGCAATTTTAGGCCTCAGATTAATAGTAGAAGAAAGATTAAAGAAAAACAAACCAACATACTTGGCGTTTATAGACCTAGAAAAGGCATTCGATAACGTAGACTGGAATAAAATGTTCAGCATTTTAAAAAAATTAGGGTTCAAATACAGAGATAGAAGAACAATTGCTAACATGTACAGGAACCAAACAGCAACAGTAGCAATTGAAGAACATAAGAAAGAAGCCATAATAAGAAAGGGACCCGACAAGGATGTTCTCTATCTCCGTTACTTTTTAATCTTTACATGGAACTAGCAGTTAATGAGGTTAAACAACAATTTAGATTCGGAGTAACAGTACAAGGTGAAAAGATAAAGATGCTACGATTTGCTGATGATATAGTAATTCTAGCCGAGAATAAAAAGGATTTAGAAGAAACAATGAACGGCATAGATGAAGTCCTACGCAAGAACTATCGCATGAAAATAAACAAGAACAAAACAAAAGTAATGAAATGTAGTAGAAATAACAAAGATGGACCGCTGAATGTGAAAATAGGAGGAGAAAAGATTATGGAGGTAGAAGAATTTTGTTATTTGGGAAGTAGAATTACTAAAGATGGACGAAGCAGGAGCGATATAAAATGCCGAATAGCACAAGCTAAACGAGCCTTCAGTAAGAAATATAAGTTGTTTACATCAAAAATTAATTTAAATGTCAGGAAAAGATTTTTGAAAGTGTATGTTTGGAGTGTCGCTTTATATGGAAGTGAAACTTGGACGATCGGAGTATCTGAGAAGAAAAGGTTAGCTTTTGAAATGTGGTGCTATAGGAGAATGTTAAAAATCAGATGGGTGGATAAAGTGACAAATGAGGAGGTATTGCGGCAAATAGATGAAGAAAGAAGCATTTGGAAAAATATAGTTAAAAGAAGAGACAGACTTATAGGCCACATACTAAGGCATCCTGGAATAGTCGCTTTAATTTTGGAAGGACAGGTAGAAGGGAAAAATTGTGTAGGCAGGCCACGTTTGGAATATGGAAAACAAATTGTTAGGGATGTAGGATGTAGAGGGTATACTGAAATGAAACGACTAGCACTAGATAGGGAATCTTGGAGAGCTGCATCAAACCAGTCAAATTACTGAAGACAAAAAAAAAAATACTACAGCTTGTTTTAATAGTAAATGCTCTTATGTAAATGAAAGTACTGAAGATGAAACAATGTTTTTAATTACCATAACTTTAAAAAAAAAAAAAAATAAAAGTATTAGTTTACAAGAGATTATACTAGTTTTATTAAAAAAAGGAGTAGATAAAACAGAAATAAATTCGATTGCTAAAATCGAATTTAACGATAAAAATCGAAGGTTACACTTACAAAGTAATATGTGACATATTACATCACGGATTTTCGATTCGTAAAGGTCATTATACAATTTTATTGAAAAAGGAAAAATATAGTATGAAGAGAATGATATGACTACCAACAAAAAAATTGGCCGTGAAATTCAATCTGTTTGTTCTAAAAAGGCAATAAATTTGAATAATAAAGCCATAAGATAACAATCAATAATTTTTAAAATAAAAATAAAAGAATAATCTAACTAAGCGCAGTGATATCAAAAAAAATTCAATGAAATTGTAAACTGTGCGGTAAGAGACTCGTACATATTTCTTCCGCTCAAAAAATAAAAATTTCTCTAATATAAATTAAACCATTTTAATAAAACTATACTGATATCAAAAACGGTTAAGACACTACATTATATTATTAAAATCTGTTAATTTAGAATTTTGTTTAAAAAAAATACATGTTAAATATACGTTATAGACAATAGATATACTATGATAGATATGTACAATGTTTAAGCGTTCCATATAAAAAAAGAAAGATTAGTTACACTACTCTTACCGTCCCGATTTCATTTATATGTAATGCATATCACATTTACAGAAATAATATAATTCTTAAGATTATTCGTTGTTTAATAAATCAATTCGGGCAGGTAATACTTTTGTAACAAATTTTTTTTTCTTATTAAATGGAACGTTGTTTATTATCTATTATTGTATATCTATGGTGTATTAGAAGAATGAAGAGGTCTTCGGGAGAAGAAGAGGGAGAAGATGAAGATGAAGAAGAAGGAAGACCAGCCACTCGTCTCAACATCACGGACTGGAGTCCGGAACAGAGCCCAGCAGAGATGCGTCCTGAAGGGCAGCCATACCAGAAGCGGATGAAGAGCTTCTACACAACCTCTCCTTTTCAAAACTTACAATAAGATAAAATAACCCAGCAATTGCGACTCCTCCGGAAAAGGGGACGCATTGCTCCCTCCTTACAGGTAGTGCCCCGTTGTGGCGTATTCCTGCTAGCCTATTAAAGAGTTAGCACCGAAAGGACTTCAGTGGACGGTCTGAAGGGGAATTACGTCGGGAGGACAGGCTTTATAAGCCTAGCCTTCCGCGGTCGGCCCGTGAAATGGGTTCGATAACGCTGGTTTAACAACGGATTGGAATGCAATTAAATCCGTCTTAAATTCACTAAAATAATAATAGACAAAAATTGAAAAATTAGATCCGAGATTGAAAATAACCTTTTAAAAAAAAACAAGCCCGATTAGAATGATCCAGCAGCAAGGGACTCTGTCCAGGTTCTACGATAAAGTAGGGAGTAATAGACTCATGCCAACTTTGCATTCCATGGTGTATTACATACATTTACCATGAATTTTTTTTTTTAAGAAAATTCTAAATTAATAACAGATTTTGATCTGTTCTAGTCTTACTTCTTTTGATATCATATCGATTTTTTAAAAACAGTTTTATTTATATTACAGAAATTTTTATTTTTTGAGCAGAAGAAATGGTATCTGCGAGACTCTTACTGTACGGTTTACAATTTCACTGTAATTTTTTTGGGTATATATATATATATATATATATATATTTACGAAATTTATTCTAATGTATGTTCTTTCGAAGATTCTGTTAAAATATGTATTTTAACTTCCAGTAAATATGCTATTAAATTCTTAATTAAGTAGGATATTTTAGCTTTCGTTATATTTTCAAATATAGAAAGGATTGTATCTTCAAGAATCTTTAGTTTCTGAAGGAAACGTATTTTAATTATTAGTATATACAAATGAAGAAACATTTTTAATAAAAGGTAACAGTTCCAATTTTTCGTAAAGTTTTGGATATTCAAAAAGTTTACAGGTACACATAAAACGATTGTACCATTAAAGTTCTTTCAATAGACAAAATGTTTCGTCTACATCTGCAATTTTTTCCAAGTATAAACTTTTTTCTCTTCCTTTATTTCTTTTATTCATAAATAATCCATTTTTTCACTTACTCTGTCAGGGTTAGATGCCAGAAATATCCTTGCTGAGGTGCTAGAATTAGAAAGTTCCTACATAAGGGTAACCGAGCATGTATGTGATTCTTCCCTCGAACTCTTTTTTATTGCCCGTTGGATGAGTAATAAGCTAGGTACAAATTACATATTGGCTAAATAACGGGCCTTCTAAATTTCCTGAAATATGAAATGAATACAGTAAAACTTTCATCTTTATATATATATATATAAAGAACTATCTTTAGATTAAAACAAGAACAGTAAATTTTATAAATTGACAGGCAACGTTCCTCGTTTATCACTAGTCTTAATCTCTACGTAAATAAGAAGTGTAATAGTAATAAATGAATAAAACAAATGAGTGAATATGTCGGAAATGAGGAAATTTGCTATCATTATTCAAAATATTTTGCCTTTCTTCACCCCTTTCAATGTCGAATTTCGAAAAATATAGAAATTAATTTTTAAATATTACATGCAGATTATTTAGAAGAAACAATGAACGGCATAGATGAAGTCCTACGCAAGAACTATCGCATGAAAATAAACAAGAACAAAACAAAAGTAATGAAATGTAGTAGAAATAACAAAGATGGACCACTGAATGTGAAAATAGGTGGAGAAAAGATTACGGAGGTAGAAGAATTTTGTTATTTGGGAAGTAAAATTACTAAAGATGGACGAAGCAGGAGCGATATAAAATGCCGAATAGCACAAGCTAAACGAGCCTTCAGTAAGAAATATAATTTGTTTACATCAAAAATTAATTTAAATGACAGGAAAAGATTTTTGAAAGTATATATTTGGAGTGTCGCTTTATATGGAAGTGAAACTTGGACGATCGGAGTACCTGAGAAGAAAAGATTAGATGCTTTTGAAATATAAATAGGAGAATATTAAAAATCAGATGAGTGGATAAAGTGACAAATGAAGAGGTATTGCGACAAATAGATGAAGAAAGAAGCATTTGGAAAAATATAGTTAAAAGAAGAGACAGACTTATAGGCCATATACTAAGGCATCCTGGAATAGTCGCTTTAATATTGGAAGGACAGGTAGAAGGAAAAAATTGTGTAGGTTGGCCACGTTTGGAATATTAAAACAAATTGTTAGGATGTAGGATGTAGAGGGTATACTGAAATGAAACCACTAGCACTAGATAGGGAATCTTGGAGAGCTGCATCAAACCAGTCAAATGACTGAAGACAAAAAAAAACAAAAAAACATGCAGATTATACACCAAAAATCAAGTTGATATCTTCGTTCATTACAAAGAAATTAAAAAAAAAAAATAATATAGTAAATTTCATTATTATTCCATTTTACCCTTTAAACACTGAATTATAAAAAAAAATTACTGTGCACTTACACTGTAAGAAGAACGAGTATATAAATTTTTAACAATTAATATTGAATAGTTTGTCTGGGTGTTCATCATGAATTGCTCTGGACATGTTCTTTTATATACATTCAAATACATGTTACAGTAAACTTGATTAATCCGGGATAAACTAATAATTAGTGGGGAATTTGATTAATCACCTCCAAATTTTCTAGAATTTAATTGGTATTTACATACCAAAATAACAAGCAGACTATAGGCAATAATTATTGAATTTATTGTTTAAATAATCAAAACATTACTGTTAATTAGTTGAGGTTGGCGAGCGAAGCGAGGGTAGATTATATTGATTCCGTGTACTGACGAATCGTACGTACGAGTATATCAACAAAACCTGACCAAACATATCCTACGCTCGCTAACCTCGTTTAATTAACGTTAAATATATAATTTATATATGTTATGCTCAAACATGGAAGGCGATTAACCAAATTCATCGGTAATTTTGTAAATCACCTGATTAATCAAATTTACCGTAACATAAATATAATAAGTAAAACGTTTTAAAAATATTAACTGCTTGTAGTGTTTTTACAGTTACTAACTTTCAATTTGACACTTTTTATATTAATTTAGTGTTAGATAGGTTTGTAATTATATTGTTAACAAGGAACGATCTTTCAATTATATTTTCCAATTGTTTTTATTTTGTTATAAGCTTTCTTTATTAAATGCTAGAATCAAAATTTCAAAATCTAAACATTATATAAACATAATAAATAAAGTAATTTATTGATTATCACTGCGTATCTGATCACACACACGGAAAATATATCCTTAAAAATGAATAAATGTCCGTCGTTAGGGAAATATTGTAATATTATTCTTAATGAATTATAATGTGGTAAACCTTGTTCATTTTAAATACAAATAAGCAGGGTTTAATTTTTTTTAAGTGGTAAATATACCAAACACTTGATAACGAAAATCGTAGTTTTACTTAGCAAAATCAGATAGTAACTTTCACTAAAAAATTATTAAATAAAAACATGATGATAAGTATTTTATAAACTATTATTTAGCTGTTGTAATTCGTTATATTAATTTTTTTTAATCGTGCTACATATTAGATACGAAATAATTAATATTTTTACCTCAAAATTTAAACCTATTAAAGCAACTCGTAGCTATTTAAACGATTTTAAAAATATATTAATTATTAATTTAAAAAATGGGAATAAGGGTTACGGATTCATTATTAATTTACATAAAAATGTATCTAAAAACCGCTAATTTTAATATAATTGTAGCATTAAAATTAAACTTTATCTGTGGTTACTTATAAAATATTTTTTAAATGTATATTTAAAGGTTATACTTAAATCGATAAGTCAAAGTTTGTAAAACGCCTACATGAAAATCCCCGTTAATATTTCTTAATAAAGTAGTAAATAGATTAACCTTAAAATAAATCTTTTTACAAGTTACTTAAAAATATATAAAAATTAGTTTCAAATTTAACGTTGAACTTTTGTTGGATATAACATTTTAATCCTCCGTACTACTTAATTTTAAATTTTTCTTCATTCGCCCACTTCATATTTTTTCCCTTATTTTTTTTTAAATGCACTTAAAACTTTCTAACTAGAAAAAAGAAAAAGGAAAATTAAATATTCACCATTTTGTTTTAAAGAGAATAATTTTAATAAGAGAGAAATAATTTGCAAAACGGTCTTAAAATGTAATTTTAACTTTTTCGTAAAACTTAAGAGATAAATCAAATTTCTGTACTTATCGTTTATCTTTTCGCCATGTAGTTAGTTAGTTTTTAGATGGCGCCAATGAAACTCTATATTGAAATAAGAAAATAAATAAATAAAACTATAATTATAATCTAACCATACTTAACCTACGCTCGCTAACCTTGACTAGCGAGCGTAACTTAAGTTTGATTAGATTATACTTACAATTTTATTTATTTAAATATAGCATTTCAGTGGTGCCATCTAAAAAGAGCAGGTTAAACGATTAAATTGAATCCTACTTTTTTGTTTTTTGTTTGTTCCTTTACATATTTATTTGTAAAATTATCAGTTAAAAATCAATAAATGATCTTATAACACTATAGAATTATTCCTTTTTCTTTGATCGTGAGTTTAAAAATGTAATTTAGCCAATTGGATTTGTAGTTGCGATCTGTCTCTAAATTCAAAGTTTCTTGGTTTAATTCTTGTCATAAATTTTTAAATTAATACTTAAATTACATTGTTATTATTAAATAACAATGTAATTGTTACGACTAGTAATAATGTATCTAGTTACGACTAGCACTAGATAGGGAATCTTGGAGAGCTGCATCAAACCAGTCAAATGACTGAAGACAAAAAAAAAAAATACTTAAATAACTATACTGCATCACAAGTGCGCTCGATAATACATTTATAGGAGAAATAAATATTTTATTAGTTACGTTCGTAATTACCCTTTTAAAATTCCATTTAAAGGTTTGTTTAGTATATTTATGTTTATATCCGTTCAGTTCTGTATACATTTTTTTTTTCTCTTTTGAAAGACGAAAATAGAATTCAAATAAATATTTAAATACCTATATACTGCGATTTCGTGACAAAAAACAGTAATGACCTTTAATATTGTATCAATAATATAGCCGGTGAAAATAATGATTTCTAATGGAACTGAAATGAAATAATGAATAATGGATTCGAAACCTCGTAAACTTTTAGTTATTTCGTGTTTCTCCGATGGATACCTATTTTATAAATCATTAATTATTAAGTTTTAAAAAACTATAAAATCATGTGGCCCTAGTTTGTATCGTATAGTTACTGTAATATATTTTTGGGAAGAAAATAGTTATATCTGTTGATAATTAGAGTAATTAAGAAGTTAAACACTTACTGCTACTGGTGCTATTAATGACCATTTATTGAAATTTTAGTGCTTTTAGTCAGGAATGACCAATTTTTAAGAAAGAAATTTTTGCAAAGATTAATAGAAAAAAAGTATTTGAAGATATATTTTTTTATGTATTCATTATCGTAATCTTCATTATATAAAAATAAATAGATAAATCAATCGTTTACAATTTGTATGTGTGTGTGTGTGTGTGTGTGTGTGTGTGTGTGTGTGTGTGTGTGTGTGTGTGTACATATATATCCCTACATACAAAGTGTTATTAAATTATTGAAAAGGCTTCATATTTCAAAACTGAGGGATAGTAGGCGGTAGAAATAAATTCGGATCTACATATTTACAAAATTACTGGATCCACCATTTTAAATTAAACTTTTTTTTTCAGTAGGAAGGTGGACGGATATATAATATATGTTTTTAATTTAATATTTTATGAAATAAACGACGGCCAAAATCTATTTTCGATAAATACCTTCGTTTTAGAATCACAAGCAAGTTTGAAAAAACGAAAAAAAAAGCGGATAAAGAAAATCAGTGGTTTTATATTACCCCGGGTTGGAATCCTTACATTAACTGGAGTATCATAGGCTATACAAATATTTATATATATATATATATATATATATATATATATAAATAAAAATGTAAATGTTAGTTTCTGCAAAATTTTAAGTCTCTTAAAGTTTGTAAGCGATTGCTTGGAAATTTTGGCACAACGTTGCATTCGAATATACGCGCTTGTTTTTATATACGTACTATTTATATACCTAAGATGTCAGGCTTGTTACAGGAAAAAACATATTTTTTTTTTTAAATACAGCGCTATCTGTTGGCCGTAAAAGCAACACACGCGATACTAAATATTTTACGATTTCATTTCAATGGTTCTGATATGTGTATCCGCTATATATATATATATATATATATAAATATAATGAATTGAATTAATGGACTGTGAGCTGTGAGTTTCTATCGCAGTATGAGGTGGGTTTGGATTTGAGTTACTGAATGATTCGAATCAATCTGATGAATAATATTACAAAAATAATAAAAGTAAATCTACATTAAAATAATAAAATTATATTAAATATATATTTTTTTTTAAGTTCTATTTGATAATAACGAGCTTCCCGTGGGAACTGCGTGCGAGGCTAGAGTGGTGGTGATCCGAGCACCTCGTGGTGGGGCTAGACCAATCATCACCATCAACTGGTAACAAACAAGATGCCTCGTACGACGATGTTTTGGGAGGTGTGCTCTTGTAATATCTTTACAAACAATCGTCAGATTTTCAAAATTCAAGCGAGGTATTTGTTAGTAAATTGAGGGCTAACATTTGCACGCATCAGGTATACTTTCGATCTAACAAATGACGGTTATTCGGAAATGTGGTATATCTTCGCAACCGATCTTTCTATTTTCAAAATTGAAACGTGGTATTTGCTAGTGTATTACAAAATCAAGATCGAACCAAGTCATAACAAAAAGAGAAGAGTTTGTCAGTAATGTTTTTTATCGGCAGTCGTGTTTTTTAAATTCTAATAACTTTTTTTTCTTGTTTAGCCTCCGGGAATCCTCGTTAGGTATTACTTCAGAGGATGAATGAGTATGATATGTAAATGAAAATAAATGAAGTGTAGTCTTGTACAATCTCAGATCGACCATTTCTGAGATGTGTGGTTAATTGAAACCTACAAAAGAACACCGGTATCCACGATCTGGTATTTAAATCCACATAAAAGTACCTGCCCTTACTACGATTTTAACGTTCGAACTCTCCACTTCGAAAATCATCTGATTTGCGAAGACGCGTTCACTAGTAGATCAACCCGGTGGGTTTAATTTTTAATATCTATCTCTTGTTACTTCAACATACAGGTACAATATTTGATTGGTTCTAAATTATTGGGTTTGGAGAATTAGGTTGCAGTAGTTCAAATCTTTAATTCTTTGATGCAAATTTAATTATTAATATTATCTTCGTTTATTTATTTAGTTTGTCAATTAATAGTGCATCCTTTAACTGAAACTGAATAATTCCGTACATATATATATATATATATATATATATATATATATACACATACAATTCAGAATGCTGATTGAAACATGAAATTTTGTAATTTGTGTACCTGCCCACGAATTATTTTTTCATTCCAACTATTGCTAACAATTTCTAAGTGTATAATTTCGGAAATAAAAAAAAGAAATGAAATTATAAAAACAATCCGGTATAGGGTTGAATAATTTTTTAGTTTTTTATTAACCCGGGACCACCGTTAGGTATTATGTCAGAGGAAGAGATGAATGACAATTTTTGTAACGTGTGAAAATGTCATGCCGGACCGGATTTGAACCAGGGGCCTGCGGATGAAAGACCGAGACGCTACCAATCGCTCCACGGAGGCCGGCTGTTTGAAATACTTTACCGGCTTCTTACTTCACAGACTACAACTGAGAGGTAAACGAAGTATATTATATTAAAACATCAATTATATCAAGAATGTTTTACAAATTTCTCTCAAAAACAAACCCGTACGCAATACGCAATAATATACACGGATGGGTCGAAACAAAATGGACCGTCGGATACGCATTTGTAATTGTTAATGCAGAACCTATATGTTTCGTCTATCTAATATTAAAAGTGTCATTACTTCTGAACTATACGCTATCAATAAGTCTTTGAATATCATTAACCAAAAATACCGAAATATCCTTATTTGCAGCCACTTGTACAATGCTCTCCAAGCTTAGAAGATTTGTATTCTAGATATCCTATTGTCAACGAAATCTATAATGCAATTACCGAGTTGAACCGTCGCAATACACAAGTGATTTTCTGCTGGATCCCTAGCCGCGTGGGTATTCTGATTAATGGACTTGCGGAATCTATTACTAAAGACGCATGTAGTCAACCGTTCTTCACCATTCGTGTTACTATATCCGACTTTATTAATTGTATAAAACACTATTTAATCCAAGAAAAGCGGGAAGATGACTGGAGTGCCAATAAACACCGGTATATTAAAGATACTGTGCTGCCATGGGACTACTCATATAGAAAAAATCGTCGAGAGGTAGTGATCGTCCGCCTATTTGGAGTAGAACGTACCAGAGCTACTCACGGGTAATTGATGTCAAGAGAAAACACGCCACTATCTTTACAATACGACTGCCGCTTAACTGTGCGCCACCACATCCTTGTAGATTGCTTATGTTATTCGGTCTTACGTCGTAATTTAAATTGTCCGGAAACACTCGTCGAATTCTGGGCAATGACAAAGAAGTTTTAGACTGGAATCTGCTATTTCTACGTGTTAATATTCTACGTAAAATTTAATATTTTGTTATATATATGTTTTACGGATTATTTTAATGTAGTGGTTTTTTGCGAAGTAAAGAAGTATTAAGATCGCGAAAAATTTCGGTTATCAGATTTATCGGAAATATCCATTTTGCCTAGTTTCGGCGTGACGTCTGTACACGTACGTACGTATATACTTATCTCCTATAACTCAAAAACGATTAGCTGTAGGATGTTGAAATTTTTGTTTTAGGATTGTTGTAACATCTAGTTGTGCATCTCCCATTTGATTGCAATCGATCGAACCAAATTTGTCCAAAAAAGGCCAAAATCCAGAAAATTTGGATTTTGGGCTTTTTCTTAACTATCGTAATAAGCCCTCATTGAAAGCTTTTCAACGGTACATCATAAGTGGTATTTAATTTCATTGGTTCTCGAGTTATAACAAAATGATATTTGAATTAATGAAATATTTGGATCTTACAAGGGAAAGGCACATCGGTTCGTATGCGATTTCATTTAGATACATTTTTTAGGTTTTTTTTTTTTAATTTAACTTTCTGATTGTAGAAAAAAGTTTTACAATATGTAATTCAATAACAATAAAAAATATAAAAAAAGTGTTATAGTAATGATACCAAAGAAATCAGGGGCAGATAAATGTGAAGAATACAGAACAATTAGTTTAACTAGTCATGCATCAAAAATCTTAACTAGAATTCTATACAGAAGAATTGAGAGGAGAGTGGAGGAAGTGTTAGGAGAAGACCAATTTGGTTTCAGGAAAAGTATAGGGACAAGGGAAGCAATTTTAGGCCTCAGATTAATAGTAGAAGGAAGATTAAAGAAAAACAAACCAACATACGTGGCGTTTATAGACCTAGAAAAGGCATTCGATAACGTAGACTGGAATAAAATGTTCAGCATTTTAAAAAAATTAGGGTTCAAATACAGAGATAGAAGAACAATTGCTAGCATGTACAGGAACCAAACAGCAACAGTAGCAATTGAAGAACATAGGAAAGAAGCCATAATAAGAAAGGGAGTCCGACAAGGATGTTCTCTATCTCCGTTACTTTTTAATCTTTACATGGAACTAGCAGTTAATGATGTTAAAGAACAATTTAGATTCGGAGTAACAGTACAAGGTGAAAAGATAAAGATGCTACGATTTGCTGATGATATAGTAATTCTAGCCGAGAATAAAAAGGATTTAGAAGAAACAATGAACGGCATAGATGAAGTCCTACGCAAGAACTATCGCGTGAAAATAAACAAGAACAAAACAAAAGTAATGAAATGTAGTAGAAATAACAAAGATGGACCACTGAATGTGAAAATAGGAGGAGAAAAGATTATGGAGGTAGAAGAATTTTGTTATTTGGGAAGTAGAATTACTAAAGATGGACGAAGCAGGAGCGATATAAAATGCCGAATAGCACAAGCTAAACGAGCCTTCAGTAAGAAATATAAGTTGTTTACATCAAAAATTAATTTAAATGTCAGGAAAAGATTTTTGAAAGTGTATGTTTGGAGTGTCGCTTTATATGGAAGTGAAACTTGGACAATCGGAGTATCTGAGAAGAAAAGATTAGAAGCTTTTGAAATGCGGTGCTATAGGAGAATGTTAAAAATCAGATGGGTGGATAAAGTGACAAATGAGGAGGTATTGCGGCAAATAGATGAAGAAAGAAGCATTTGGAAAAATATAGTTAAAAGAAGAGACAGACTTATAGGCCACATACTAAGGCATCCTGGAATAGTCGCTTTAATTTTGGAAGGACAGGTAGAAGGGAAAAATTTTGTAGGCAGGCCACGTTTGGAATATGTAAAACAAATTGTTAGGGATGTAGGATGTAGAGGGTATACTGAAATGAAACGACTAGCACTAGATAGGGAATCTTGGAGAGCTGCATCAAACCAGTCAAATGAATGAAGACAAAAAAAAAAAAAAAAAAAAATATATGTATATGAAAAAATATTAGAAGTTATGAAATAACATTTTATGTACTTTTCATTTAAAAAAAAAAAGTGTAATGTAATTTAATAGACGTACAAGGAAGTCATTTGGCGTGCACATCAGATTTCTTCTTTTAATTGTTATGATTTTTATGTTATTTTTTTATTCTGTTATCGAGAAGGGACTCTTTTTTCCTCCTGGACTTGTTAAATTTTATTTTATTTTTGTGTTTCTTTTTAAATAAATTGTTATCTTATTTTTAAGATTTCAATTGTGATATTAGTTGTAAGATTTTAGTGATATTTATTTGTGTTATTAGTTTTAAGCTTTTTGTTTTTAATATATATTTTTTTGGGGAGGCTTGATGACATCAAGTATGAACATAACATAAAAAAATATAACATATTTCATATCAAGCATGGCATAAGCCTGATGTTTGTGCGTGAGATACAGAAATGGAATTTTGTAGCGTATGGAAAATGTCATGCTTGGCCGTGATTTAAACCCGGGACTTCGAGATGAAAGAACGAGACGTTACAACTCCACCATGGAGATCGGCATTTTAATTTTAATCTAGCTTTAGTTTTATTTTTTATTTTTTCTGTTATAATATGTTTGTTCCGTGCGACGATAACGCGAAAGCGTTTTTCACTCTCAAAAACACAAAATAAAAACATCAAGAATATTATGTATGTTATTAAAATATTTAAATATGCAAGTAATTATGTAACTTTTTACATTTAAATATGTGAGTAAAAATCTATTCTACTTTTTGTG
The DNA here is from genome assembly GCF_047948215.1 of Lycorma delicatula. Classification (NCBI taxonomy): domain Eukaryota; kingdom Metazoa; phylum Arthropoda; class Insecta; order Hemiptera; family Fulgoridae; genus Lycorma; species Lycorma delicatula. Next base: position 134,618,809 of record NC_134462.1, on the reverse strand, counting down.
TAAAAGTAGAATAGATTAAAGTGAGTTATATAAAACCAAAACAAAATCCTTTCGGAACGCCGGAAGGCGGAGGGAGGTTTATTTCACCGGTGCTAAATAGGGAAAAAAAAATTTCCATCTTAAAGTTAAGAAAAATTTCAAATTTTATTCAATACGATAACGGTTACATGAAAAAAAAGTTTCACATGCATGACAAGCTCCATCTTCTTACAATTCCAGGAATATTTTGGTCATCCCTTGCCGTAACGGTTGGTCATATCAAAAATTGTTACAGACAAAAGTTTTACGTAATGTTTAGAGGACTAACGATCACTTAAGACCGATTCGATACTGTGCCTATTAAGAGAGGTATGATTTTTTTGTCATTGAAACCCCGTTTTTTCAACCCCCTGGGTCAATGGTTGGTGATGTAAAAAAACTTTACTTACTTAAATTTTAGGTTCTTATCCAAAAAATAGCAGGAACTTTAAACGAATTCGATATTTTACTTTCTAAGAAAGTATAGCGATAGTTTTTTTTTTTTTTTAAAGCCCCCTATTTCCATCCCCTTGGTCAGATTTTGGCCGTTAACGAACTGGACCGAGATTTTGGGAAGAGTTATTTTTAAGCGACAATTTGAAAGTGATTGGCGAAAAATTACAGCAGTTATCGTGTCCACAATAAAGTGAAATATATATATATATATATATGCATATATAAACTTTTGAGCTGACGGTGGTTTTGGGGTCTGGGGGATGTGAAATACAAAGATATGTTGACATTTTCCGGAAGTCTAATCATGGTACCCATTAAAATAGGTAGCTTTCTTATGAAATCTACCTAAAATAAATTTTGGTAATTACGTATTAACGCCACCGCAGCTACAGATTTATTTAAAGACAAAGTAGTCAATCGGATTTCGGTGGAAAATGGGCCAACATAGAGTTTAACATAAATAAATAAATATAATTTAACCAAACTTAACCTACGCTCGCTAACCTTAACTAATTAACACCGTAGTCTTTGAGTATTTATTTAATAAATTAAGTAATTCCAATTATTTATTATTTAAATAATCATTATTTAAAAATTTCATAAAAATCGGTTAACCAGTCTAAGATTACAATCAAGAAAAAAATCAGGTTTATTATACGCCAACCCTGAAATAAATCGACCACATTCAAGTACATGACTAATGTAATAGATTCATAACATTAGTATAAGAATTGTGACTTTCAATCCAGAAACGAGAATAAAGAAAATAGGTTTTTTGCCTTCATCCTTTAAGGGAGATTTGAAAAGAAGACCAAATATCACCATAATTTTAAGGGGCATTAAATTATGTAAACAAATTTACTACTCTTTGAGTAAAATCTTGAGATACGAGACCAATAATATCCGTATAATTCCGCCCCCTTCACCAGATATAACCAAAATTAAGTGACCCAATAACAATCAATATCCCAATAAGAGAAATCTGTGTAATGTAACTTACATACAAACGTACATTCATCCTTGTGAAAGTTTAAGTGTTAAAATTGATTTTTTTAATTAAAAATGGTTCATGAGACGTCAATATCTACAAAAACCTCGAGTAATAAAAACAAAACTAATAGGTATTTTATGACTACAGCGTTAAATGCAGGTTATTTTTCACCTAAATAGATACGTTAAACATTAAATAATTGATTAAAATATTTCATAAAATAGTAATAAAGTCAATAACATTTGAATGTATAAATCAATAAACAACCGCTGAATTTAATCGCTATTCTGCTACATTTACTTCTCTATAAACCCACTATCAACTTTAATAAAACTTTTTATGTCATAAGATGTCATATGTTTTTTTTTTATTTCGCAAATATTTGATTTCGTAATCTATAAATTTCTATTCACTTCAGCGGTTATTTAAGATATCTCTAAATAGTATTTATTTATCAAGATAAAAAAGTATACGTAATATGTAACACAGAATACTTACTATAAATCTTTAGAATATTTCTATTTATCAATAAATTTGTATTACCTCAAGTAATGGCTGTTATCCATTTGCTACGTATTTATCAAACGAATTTGTATTTACAGCGCGTAAAATACACATAACATATACTACTACCGTGTAATAAGCATGAATATACGTATAATAAAAGTAAAATTATAATACACTTACATGATTACAAAATATTAAGTATCATGAAAGTAATAAAAACAAATTTTCTACCTTATTACGACTATGGAAGTCTTACTACTGCTGTACCTCCAAGCTAGCACTAGTAAACAACCACTCGCGTACCCCCTCCACTCGCATTCACCGCGGGAGTTGCAATCGTATACCTGTGCTCTACCGCGACATCGCAGACATGTTATGACAAGTCTCCCTTCATATGAACGTTGAATTGCTAACGACTACACAGCGTATTTAATAGTATCTTAACGTACATTTTATAAATTTACATTTTATAATTATCTAAAAGAAAATAAAGTTGTGTTGATAAAGGATATTAATATAAATAAACAAAATAAATAAATTTACACATTTTTTTTTATTATGATATTTAAATTAAATACGTAGTCTTGTATTATTATACTACATTAAATTTTTTTTTGTTCTTAAATTAATCAATCGATTTATACATAGTTCTACGAAAAATAATTTATACAAAATAACTGAAATTTAGTATATAAAACGGAAATAAAAAGTCTGTACAACGTGTTCTAGATTAAAGAAATATCGCAAACACATTTAGTATGTTAATAATAATAATTATTATTATTTTAACCATTTTCTTCATGTTCCTGCCAGATTTGTGTGTGGCTGTCTGTGTGTGTGTCTCTCTCTCTCTCTCTCTCTCTCTCTCTCTCTCTCTCTCTCTCTCTCTCTCTCTCTCTCTCTCTCTCTCTCTCTCTCTCTCTCTCTCTCTCTCTCTCTCTCTCTCTCTGTGTGTGTGTGTGTGTGTGTGTGTGTGTGTGTGTGTGTGTGTGTGTGTGTGTGTGTGTGTGTGTGTGTGTATAGGCAAATGCAATTACTGCTACCGACTTGCCAGGCCTGTAAGTGTAAATGTACAGGTAAACATATACTGAACAGACTCAGATCGACCACTCCTGATACATGTGGTTAATTGAAACCCGACCACCGAACGACACCGGTATCCACGATCTACTATTCAAATCCATATAAAACAGACTGCCTTAACACTTTAACCTTAGAACTCTCAACTTCATCGAAAATGAACTGATTTTGTGATGACGAGTTTAACCGCTGTACTAGCCCGCCGGGTTTAAAAAAAAACACTTGTAAAATATTTACGTACACAAAAAAAAGTTGTGCGCTAAATTATAACTGAAATAAAATATATGAAATATCATATAAAAATTTACATTAAAGATTGGAAGTGACTTCTAATTTCAAAACTTATACAAACTGTGGAGTAGAAACAAATGTCGATCTATATAATTATAAAATTAATACTTTATGATGTGTTTGAAACTTTTGTCCGCTATCCAGGGGATTCACCATATTTAATCAAACTTTTTTTTAAATAAGAAGCAATAATATTTTACACGAAAAATGATGGCGTAAATCTTACTCGAAAAATACCTTCGTTTTTGAGTTATAAGCAATTAAATTTGCAAAACTGGAAAATTGCGGTAGAAATAAAACAAGGTAAAATGTTCCGTAGTAACTATTTTATTTCGCATTACCATCAAAATTACATCCTATAACAAACTATAAACAGATAATGTTGGAATTAATAGCCCAAACGCTGATAATAATAATTACTAACTACTAACTTAAACTACTAACATTATTTCTCGAGAAACCGGTTTTCGCCATTATTCTTTGCTTAAAATTTTACATTTCTCTATCTTCCTATTTAAAAAGATAAAGTTTGGATAAATATGATGGAACCAAAACGGGGGATAGAAATTTCAAACACGACATAAAGAAGTAATTTTGTAATTATGTAGATTGGCACAAGTTTCTACATTCTAGCATCCCTCAGTTTTGAAATATGAAGCCGTTTCTATCTTTTAATGTTACTCTGTATAAAAAGTAATTATTTAGATAAATAAATAAAAGAAAAAATAATAATAAATAAATAATTAATTTAAAATAAATAGTACTTAAAAATTAAGTACAAACCGAACATTTCTGACACTGTCTTTAGAAAAAAAAAGTTAAAGAATTGGAAAAAAAAATGTTTTAAAGATTCTCTTTGACGTCCTTTTTTACAGTTTGGATATCAAAACTGTTTAATTTCACGAATAACAGAGATAGCATAAACCATGAACTAATCTATCCCGTATAGCTTGATATGAAAAAATCAAGAGCATAGATAAACACGTAATACTTGTATGATAATCTGAATTATCGCAGAACTATTTATAGTAAACTATGTTTGTATTTATAAATATATAACCAAACTTAGCCTACGCTCGCTTCGCTCGCTAACCTTGACTAATTAACAGGAGTGTTTTGATTATTTAAATAATAAATAATTGCAATAATTACTGAATTTATTAAATAAATACTCAAAAAATTACGCTGTTAATTAGTCAAGGTTAGCGAGCGAAGCGAGCGTAGGTTAAATTTGGTTAAATTATATTTATAAAGTAAATAAATATACATAACCATTTATTAAAATTAATAAAGGGACTGTTCATTTTCCACCGAAATCCGATTGAGGACTTTGTTTTTAAATAAAGCTGTAGCTGCGGTGGCGTTAATACGTAAGTACCATTATTTTTTTTACCATTTCTACAAAATGTTTAGATTACAACCGATTTCTACACCTATAATGAACCAAATTTTTCTTTATTTGTGTAGGTGTGATCCTTTAAAATTTGTATAACTATAACTGATGAGAATTTATCATTCATATGGGAGGTCTTGTGCTCAAATCCCTGTCAGAATTTGCGTCTTTCATACGAAAAAATCCTAGTAATTGACGCACAGGCTTCAAAAATTTACATAATAAGAAGAAAATAAGGTTCTTTTTCGGTAGGCGGGTACCACTTTTTTTTCAAAAAGTAACCAAATAACCCGTTATATTTTTTGTTTTTCAATAATCAAACTAACCTCCGAGACATACTTTTATTAAAATAACCCACCCAATAATCCTTTAGCGCCACACTCCTTATTGCGATTTTTAGCTCGCCACCATAAATCTTTTATATTTGGTATGTGGACCTTTTTTATGGATCAACAAATCTTTCGCTATGATTCATTTTATCGTGTTTGTAATCAGTCAAGGTTACCGAGCGTAGTTAAGTTTGGTTAGATTATATACTTCTCTGCAAATACCTCCAAGTACCCACACAGATTTGGAATAATTACGTCTTTATTGTACTTTCTTTTTTGAAAATGAGGACTTGTCTATTATTTCTACCGTCATTCCTGTATGTATGTAATTAATGTCTTCTAAACGTTCTAGACAATCAATCTGATATGATTTTAGTACCTGGCTTGATACGTGCGACAATTGTAGAAATTAATGTCTTCTTTGTCCTATCAAGAACAGCACAACAGAAAAATTTTTTCGTTTCACGACAAATTCCTCTAAGAACCCTCTGTTATGGTAACATTTGTCGTCCTCTATTATATTTTCTTTTAGAAAAAAAAAAATCATCAATTTCTACAACAGTTCCAGGTCCATCTATTCTTGTCTTCTAATTTTGTAATAATTTAAAAGCACATATCTCAGTAAGAAATAAAATGTTTTATTTAGTTATTGTTATATAAACGTAAAAATGCGCGTTTTTATTGTTATTTCTGAAAAAAAGAACAAAAAAGTTGTACCCACAGATAAGACTCGGGTTTCATTTCCTCCTTTAAATTTTATTAAAAGAAGGAATTTTAAATTTTAAAAAATAAAAATGTTTACTGTTTTTCTTACTATATAAATTTTCATTTTTTTTTGTATTCTTATATGAATTTGTCAAATGCTCTATTTTTGGTCAGTCTTCTTCTTCCATACTTCAAATACTGAACTTGTGTTTGTTACGAATGTATAATTGATTAATTAATACGATAATATTATAAATATGAATTAAAAGTTGAAAGATTATAATAAGAAAAATTTATATTATAAACGAAATAAATACATTTATTTATTTGATTGAGCCGGCGAATAATTATATATTTAGAATAATTAAACCTTAACCATTGAACCAAGGCGGCTTATTATTCGAACACCCCCCCTACCGAAAATGGTCAGAAAACAAAAATAGAAATTTAGTGTAAGTTAAATTTATTCTCAAAATAGGTTCGCAGTGCATATTAAATTAAAATTAAACACTATAATTTGTTAAATAAATCTTTTGGGATTATAACAACTTTAATTTCATTAATTTATCTTTCATAATACAAATAAACTTATTTCTAACGAAGTATTTAAAGTTATAACTCTAATATGTAAAACACAAACAGATATAATTAATTTTATTGAATGTTTACAATTAGAAGCTTAGAATTATTAACATCAAGTATACCTATTATTTTATAAATTTACGTTTACCTATGAACAGTTAAGCCTAATGATAGGATATTAATTATTATTATTATTATTTATTATCGTAAATTAATTTCAACGTAAGAGATACAATTTAATATCAGGAAGTAATAAGCAATTAAATCAGTAAAGGATTAAACTGGAATTTAGAAATTGTTTTCTTGTAATTAGTTAATTTAGAATTGTTTTCCATTAATTCAATAGAATTAAGATTTATTCAATAAAATAATTAAATTGGTAAAATCTACTTATAAATACAGAAACTCATGTTTAAGTAAAGGTAAAATGACAACTCAATTGTTATTCCCGCATTAAAACGATCATAAATACTGTATGAGAAGATAAATTATTAAAGATAAAAGCTTTCATTTACTGTAAAATTGAGAAACGATTTGAAAGCAAACCTAATCTCTGAATATTTGATTTATTCAACAGAAATACTCAGAATGATATAACGAGTGGAGCTGTCCATATGTCATTTTGTCAGTCTATTTGAATGTCTGCTGTCAGTTACCTTGTCTAAAATTATGACATTGATGGTTTGCTACTATGTGTACTGTAATAATAGACTAATGGTATTTTATTACTCGACTACCGCAGAAGGAGATTGTATGTGCGCGCGCGCCCTGTACCTTCAGAAACGTTTAATTGATTTTCATTTAATAGAATTCAAATGATTCACCAGAATCGCGTGAATAAGAGCAGTTATATAATGATTAAAAAAACGTTACAGAAATGAGATTTAATTTAATCATTTACGGTATTAACATTACTAATGAACTAATTAAAAACATTACTTAAAATATTTAAACAATTTTTGGCGATGATGGAAACGTATATTAAAATTAGGAATATTTTAGAAAATTATTTTCCCAAAATTTAGTAAAAACCAAATTTGTGACTTTACATTCTCTGTTAAAGGAACAAACGACAGCAGCTTCCCAGAATAAAAGGACTAATCAGATACTAATCGGAGACTGCCGAAGTATGAAAAAAATCAAATATTTTTACTTTCTGATTTAGATCTAGAAGGGAAATTATTGTAATCGGTCCGGTTTGGGCATATATGGTTTTTACCGGATCTTGACATTTTGATCCATAAAGAACCCAAAAAACGGGAAGAAAATTTTCCGGATTTTCATGTTCGTGTGTTTGATGTCGACCTCTAAATCACCTTATATCTCCAGAACTACTTAGACGATTTTGACCAAACTTGGTAAGATTATTAATATATGTGGGGCATCGATGCCGTTAAATTTTGAACTTAAAGATCAAGGAGGTGATGCTGTAGAGCAAGGTCACCTTCAATATCTCGAGATTTTGCCTGATTAAGGTCTTACTCATTTAAGCACATTTGTTACCGATTAAAAAATAACAATATTGCAAAAAAAACCTTTCGCAACCCCCGCTCCAAAAAAAATGTTGTTGTAGTCGTCTCCTATGTTGTGACGTCACAGGTGAGCGGTAGAATTAAATAAATGATTAAATATTTAAAGTGTAAATAGGTAACTCGGTGTGGCCGGGTCTCGAACTCGATTGCCCTATCGACCCGATAACTAGTGCGTTAAGCATCGCGGCTACACCAGTCTGCCGACCGATCAAGTGAAATTTTTTCTATGTAAGTAGTGTAATTATATTAGTTTAGTTGTGCCGACCGTCGCCGCTAGTACCGCCACAACCGCGCGAATTAAATACGGTATGCCCGCGGGCTTTAGTTAGAATCATTGAATTAAATAAACGAAAATTTATTATATTTAAATAAAATGATTTAAATAATTAATTAATTAATATTTTAATAATTTAAAAATTAGCATCTTATTTTACATTTGCGCTTTAGTGTTATGTTTACTTGATTTCCCATGGAATCAAATTAATTAATATACAAAGTGAATTAAAAGTATAGAAAACCCTCAACAACCTTAAAACCGTTCAAGATAGAATACTATAAATTTCAGGATAAGATATCGGTCAACTACTTTACGTTTTAACAAGAAATAGAATTTCAATCCCTTATTATGGGGTGGCTCAGGGGTTGTAACTAAAATACTTTCAATATTAACATCCTTTGTGTGACATATCGTTTTTAAAGGTCTCTTTGCGATAAGAATAATGGTTAAATAAAACGTAGGTACGACGTCTGCACCCAAAATGGGAGCGGGATAAATTTTGGTTTTTGAAAAAATTACATCGATAATTTAATGCACTGTTATCGCAGATAAATAATAAATTTATAAAAGTTTGATTGAATAAATATTATCGAATAAAGTTATTTAAAGAAAAATTATTTATTAAGCGCAACGTTCACTTAAATACTTACCAGCTGCAAGGCGTGCCTACGGCATACCTCCGCAGCTAGGCCCTCCCGGGCCGGTTGCTCTGGCGGGCGACGTCATGAAGTAGGATTATTAGGTGTCCAAAACTGATGACTTCTTGTGTAAAAATATTTCTTTTTTAATGATGAAAATTGATATAACGAAAGTTAAATTACAAATTTAACTCTAGAAATTGATACTAACGAATCGACATTTTCCGTTAGCGATCGGTACATTCCTATGCCTACTGCTTGGTTATAGTTCATTATTTTATGAAGAAAAACAATCACATAAATAAATAAAAAATATGTAAAACACCATTCTTAAATTAAACTCGCTAAAAGGTAAAAAATAATTTTAGGACCGTATCTTAGAATGGATTTGAAATCGAGCTTAAAATTATGTGAAAGTCATTTCAAATTAAAAATTTATGTTTTGCCAATTTTTTCTTATGCGTATTTGCACGCCTGTCTTTAGGCTATTCATTACGCAAAAGAAAAAATCGGCAAAAACATCAAACCTTTAATTTGAAGCTATGACTTTCAAATAATCTTACATATCACCATCAAAGCTTGTCAAATCCATTCTGAGATACCGTCCCAAAATTATTTTTTACATTTTAAAACGTTAAATTTAAGAGTGGTTTTTAAAAAAGTTTTTTATATATCTTTATATTTTATACTTTTTAGTCTTCATATGTTTATATTTTACAACTGTGCTAGCGCACAGGTTTGAGCGTATTTAGCGAAAGATCGGATCGATACGTTTTACGATGTGTGAATGCCATCAAAACATCGGGCTAAACAATTTAATTTTCGAATAACGACAATCCGGTCGATCAAGAGTGTACCCGATGCGTTAAACAGTTAACGCTCGATCTGCTGATATATTCGCCGTTTGAATCGTGAAAATCGGACGAGGTGTTGCTGAGATATTACGGTAGCACCCCATCAAACACTCTCCCAAATTTCCGAACGGCACTCCGAAGGTACTTGAAAATACAATCATACGACGGATACCCCCGGGAGCGGGGTTCTCTGAAAAATATATTCAGAGCGTTTTCGCTTTGACCGTTTTCGAGATATTTACGATTTTCGCTCGAAAATTCGGATCCGGTTAAAAAACAGTAAATTTTCCTAAAATTTCGATATATATATATACGCGAAATATATATCGATATATATATACGGTATATCGATATACAATAATATAACAAGTATTCACCTAACCACCACGAGACATGTATTATCGATACACTTGGGAATCATAACTTGGATATTTTGTGCTGATTCACGAATTCTATTTTTTAAGTCATCCATATCTTGGAGTTTATTGTGATAAACAATACTTTTTTAAGAGGATACAAAGAAAGTTATCCGATGCATACAAATCGTGTGATCTTGCTGGCCATTCTATTTGACCCCTTCGGCCGATTCATTTTCCAGGTAAAGGATTTTCCGACGACGAGTTTAACCGATAGACTAAGGTGGCGGGTTATAATTTCATTAATAATTGTTTTAGATAATTTTTCCTTTTTAATATACGTAAAGAAATATGTTAATTTGTTTATTAAACTTAAAATTAGTACAATATGATCGTTCATTGGTTTTCCAGGCGGTCGTACAGTCATACCTTAAAGATTTATTAATTCAATATACAAAGTTTGAGGTTGTTGCAGGTAACAATACTACAGAGTGATTTTTTAGTCCTGTTACCCAATTTTAAATGTAATTTAAGAAAGGGAAATTTAGGTGGAATAAAAAAATGTATTTGTTACTTACAAAAGAGATTTAGTAAAAAGCTGTTACTTATATAATTGTTAAATAATATGCTCAAAATACCCACCCCTTGTGGTTGTACATGCACGGACTCTTTTCAGCATATTAGCAGAAACCTTTTTAAGAGTTGCATTGGAAATATTCGTGATTAAGTATGTAATATTGACTTTTAAGTTCATCAATAGTGTAAGGATTGTTTTTGAAGGCCTCGGACTTTATATAGCCCCGCAAAGAGTAGTGAGGAGATGTGGGGACCTTGGAGGCCATAAGCCCTTGCTTATTATTCGATGATCATCATACAACTCTTGCAGAAAATCTACGGTTTCTCCAGACGTGTGGCTTGTAGCGCCGTCTTGCTGAAACCAGCAATACCGTATTTGAGGACACAAATTGGCACACAATATTCCTGTATACTTCACCATTTACTGTTTGTTCGAAGAATACGGGTCCGACTATACGATGACGAGATATCGCAAACCACACACCAATTTTTTCAGGATACAGAGATTTGCCTTGTAAAGCGTTAGGATTTTCAACCGCCCAAATTCGACAGTTTTGACTGTTCACATAACCATCGAATGGATCCAAGCTTCATCACGAAAGAACACTGTGTTTAAAAATTCAATTCCGTTGTCGTTTACGAGAGACCTAAACCGACGGCGATATTGCAATCGCTTGTTTGAATCTGAAGGCTGAAGCTCTTGGACTAATAGTACGAGATACGGATACAATTTCAATTTTTTAGCGGCTCTGAACACTCGAATATGACAAACCGACTTGCGAAAGTCGGTTTGTGGAAAGTTTTCGTAAACTTTTCCGTGGAGAATTGAGCAATCTCGTTTTCACATTCTCTCAAACGTCATCTCTCAAGCGAGTTGGTCGACCATTCGTGTTTTTGTCGCAAACACTACCTGTCCCTCGAAATCGGTTTGCTAGCCTAGAAATTGACATTTTTTCTGGCGGAGGAACACCGTCAAATTTAATGAATCTTTAATGAAATTTTAATGAATCTTTTACACTGGCGTACGATTTCGTAACAAAATATTGTTCAAGAATGAAAACTCGTTTTTCTATGGTAAAAGACATTCTGTTCGTAACACGACCGGAAACGGCAAAAACGTTTACACAGCTCAAGGAGAATCAACTCACACTGCCGTATCTATACCGGTTGAGTAGCGCTACCAACTTCGTGTCACAAAACAAAATTTCCCTTTCTTAGAAAAAAATTACCAGACATTAACAATTGGGTAACAGGACTAAAAAATCACCCTGTATTTTCACTTCTACTATATAAAACACATTATTTAGGTAATAGTAGAATCAATATTTTATGCTTTTGCTCTGCATAATATTCGTGTCCTGTTAAAAGTATATACATAGACTTTGTTAGCTTACTATCTATCAGTGTATTCCATTTTTTTAAATAGTAGAAAACAAATGAAAGACGTTTTACAAACCCATAAACATATAACTTATGTTTAAAAAAAATCATTAATTAAGTAATCGAAAGGGTTACTATTTTTACCGAATATATTTTATATTTATACTTTTTCCATTTTGATATCTTTCATTTACACGCTATTATAATTTACATATAGATTTAATATCGATATGCAACCAAAATATGTTGTTATATAATTTTATTTGTCCGGAGCAAATAATATCCCTAAAACTTATGATGGACTTATATAAAAGACGGAAAAAACAACTAATAATCACCTTCGTCGACTTTAAAAGGGCCTATGATTGTATACACCGACCATCCATGCTGAATATTCTGAGAAACCTGGGCCTTCACCCTAAACTCGTAAACATGATAAAATTAACTTTAACCGATACCCAGTCCAGAGTGAAATTCAGAGGTGAACTCTCTCAACCCTTCTACATAAAAACTGGATTGAGGCAAGGAGACGGCCTCTTACCACTCCTTTTTAACTGCGCCCTCGAATTTGTCATGAGAAAATGGTATGAAATAAATCCCAAAAATATAAAAACGGGTACTAAGAAAAACTCCATCGCACTAAATCGCCTAGGATTTGCAGATGACCTCGCTCTTTTAGCAAATAATATTCAAGAAGCCAAAACACAAATCATGAGCCTTCAAAACCGAGCACAAAAGATAGGGCTTCATATCTCTTTCGAAAAAACTGAACTAATGGCCATAGATCCTCTGGTAATAGAGCGCATTACGGTAAACAATCAGTAAATTAAAATAGTAAAACAATTTAAATATCTAGGGGAAATAATAACTTATAATTTAAATGAAAAAGTGACATGGCAAAACAGGACAAATAAAATGATAAAATCCCAAAAATTAACTCGGTCAAAATATAACAAAAAATGCCTTTCTGCTAAAACAAAACTTAAACATTATAAAACTGTAGTACAGCCAGAAGTCACCTACGGAAGCGAGACCCTTTTCAAAATCACTCAGAAAAACCGAATTGAAAAAATTCTGAAAATAGAGAGGAGAATTGTCAGAACGTGTATCGATAAAAAACACCAAAAAGAAGGCCGATGGTGGATTGTGCCAAATGAGGTGGTGTATCGAGAAATAGAGCCTGTTACTGATACTATGCGGAAAAAAAGAATCTCTTTCTTCGGTCATCTCATAAGGACACCGCAAACAAGACAGTCAAGAAATATCATTGAAAAGCTCTGGTTCCAAAAGCTAGAAGTAGGATGGATCAAAGAAATTAGAGAAGATATGAAAGAATTGGGAATTTCCCTGACCGACCTACAGAATAAAACTGGAAAAATTACAAAGCTAAAAGATAAAAGCATTAGATTTAAACAAAAGACAGACAAACGACAAAATACAACGAAGAGGGTGTTTACGGATGAAGAAAAGAAAGCAAGATCTGAACGGATGAAGAAATACTGGGCAGCTCGAAAGAGTAAAATAGCACGCTTTTCTCAGAAAAGATCCAACTAAAATTGACTTAAGTGGTCCCATGTTGGCCGTAAAAGCATAATAATAATAATATAATAATAATTTTATTTTATGAGAAAATTTGTTGACCTTTAATTTTTTACTGTACAGTAAAAGATCCTCTACCCAAAATATATAATTTTAATTTACGTTAAAAAACTAAGCGTTAAAGAAATTTTAATTAACAAAACGTTGTAATATTGGGAAATTGTAGTTATCATAAAATCATAACTGCTACTTTGTGATGATTTTACTTGGGTAATTAAAAAATAATAACACTAATTTACGAGAACACCGTAAACATCTTTAGTATAACGTAAGATAAACATTTTTCGTTACAGTCCAAAGATAAATTTTGAATCGATGAAACTTTTAAACGAGCAAAACTCTACCTTTTATAATAATTTGAACGAATCATGAGCTTGTTTTAAACTTTACCGTTTATCTTAACACCGGGTCGCTGTGTAATCCATCTTCACGAAGTACTTTATAGAAAGTTTACGACAGTAAACTTGGCTATCGTTAAAAAAGTATTTTTAATTATTAGTACCGGAATAGATTTTTAATTTACTTACTTAAAAATCAGCAATGGAGTTAATTAATCTTCACATCAACGTACCTGGAAAAAAAATGGATTCTTTCAATCTAATGTAAAGAAGATATTCATAAAATTAAAAATAATTTTATTGTATTTTAATAATAAACTAGAAGAAATAACTGGGCAAATTTACCGCCTCTGAATTTCTAAATTTATATGTATATACTGTAACAATGATTTCTTGAATATTAAAATAATTCACCAAACAATATAGGTGAAGTATAATTACTGCAAAATGAGAAAATAGTGTCTACACACCCCATATTCAAATTTTTAATAATTAGTATTATTTTTCCGACTTTTTGAAAAAAGTTCGGTATTACTTTCGGTCGCACGGTGCGATTGGTTAAATTGATTTTTTCTTTATGTTTTGAGATAAAAGGAGAAAGAAATTACCGTTCCATTAAACTGTAATTTCCTTATATATACGGAGTCATCGAAAAAGATTGTAGCAGTAAAAAAATATCATACCATATCTCCCTCTGTAACTGACATAAAGATTAATTGTAACTGCCAAAAAATTGGAATATCATCATGGTTTTTTTAGAACTGACCTTGAGCCGATTCGCACAACGCACAACGACACTGCGCCATTCTCAGTCAGTACAATGGCGATAGTTCAGCAGAAAGCACAGTGCGTTTTGTAGTTAGCGGAGTATAAATCAGTTATAACTGTTCAACGGACTTTCCGGCGTGTTTATGGTAAACCCCTTCATGCAAACAGAATTAGACGGTGGTACAAGCAGTTTTATGAATCTGGCAACGTAGAAGTGAAAAGTTCACCCGGACCGCCCAAAACGAATGACGAAGCAGTTAAACGTATACGCCAGAATTGTTTAAGAAGCACTAAAGAATCGATTTCCAGGCAAAGTTTACATTTCAACTATTCAAAATGTGCTGCACAATCTTCGGTTCAGTCGTTGATATATTTCCTAATCGCTGTATCGGTAGACCGATCCTGTGCTTTGGCCTTCCAGAACCCAGATTTGACACCCCTAGACCTTTTTTCCACGACGGTACGTTAAAAACCTTGTCTACAGTGAAAGAAATCTGGGATGTACAACATTTAAAACAACAGTTCGCCTCTTCTATTGTCAAAGTTACGCCTGCGATAATCTGGGCAGAAGTCGATTATCGGCTGAATGTTTGAAGAGCGACCAATGGAGCTCATATTGAAACATTTTAAGGTATGCTAAAAAAGTTTTTGAGTTGGTGAATTTTTAAAACAAATACTCGTTTAATTACCTCTAATAGTTTCTAAGATACGATTTTTTTTAATTGCTGCAACCGTTTACAATGACCCTTACTTATATGCATGTTTACAAAAATGTATGGCACAAAAATCTCCAGAGCAACTCCATAAATTTCACTGAAATTTGTATATGCTGTAGTAATGCATTTGAAGTTGTTCATACGAGAATTTGGTGAAGATCGGTTGGATCGTTCTTCATTTACGCAAAATTTAAGGTACTACAGGCAACATAACCTCAAATTGAGGTTAAGTTGGCTTAGTTTAGTGTATTTTTCATACGCGCTTATGCAGTGAGTCACAGTGGTGAGCGAGATAAAATTTGATGTTTCTGAGTAAGTTCTAATCGTTATTCGAACGTATGTAATGCGTTGTAATCTGAAAATCAGCGTGTTGCAAACTGCGAAATTAGTGAAGCATCGGAAACGAAAAGTCGGTCTTTTTATGAAGAACTGAGCAAGACTTTTTAATAATTTCAATTCTGATATTATAGTCAACTTTAATTAGAGCATACAAAATGCTTGCAAAATTTATATATTTTTTACTGTTTTTACAATGCATTCTTCTTGAGATCTTTTCAGTTATGTTTTACTTACAGTAGCATTCATCATACTGATTTACGAGACGAGGTTAAGTCAATTATTATCCGCAATTTAGTTATATTTTTGTTTACGTTGGTAGTATTGTCGTGTTGCGTAGATGACGCATGCGTGGTTTATTTGTTTGTCTGTACAGATTTGATGCTGCTAGGTTAGTTCCATTATCGCTGCCCTGCCGTTAACCATTGGTGCTCCGCTTTCTGTTTGCAGCAAAGAAGAGCGACGTTCAGCGATCCGTTTTTTGTGGTGGGAAGGTGTATCAGTTGGATTAAAAATGGATTTAAAATCAAAAATGGTCGCACAAATGTTACGCACGACCAAGGAGCCCGACAACCGTTTACCGCCAAAAATAAGGAAAATATTGAGCGTGCACATGACATGGTTTTGTTATACAGACGAGTAACCATGGATGAAGTGGCACATCGTCTGCAAATTAGTCACGGTTCTGTCTACGAAATCATTCACAACAGACTTGGGTTTCATAAAATCTGTGCAAGATGGGTCCCAAAACAACTCACGTAGTTGCATAAACAAACGCGCTTGGACATCTACCAAAAACATTTGGATCGCTATGGTAACGAACGGGACATCTTCTTAGACAGACTGGTGACGAAACATGGATCCATCATTACGAACCGGAGAGTAAACGGCAGACTATGAAGTGCAAACATCCAAATTCGCCCTGCAAAAAAAGTTCAAGACCCAACCGTCCGCAGGAAAACTGATGCTTACGGTTTTTTGAGACTCACAAGGCTGAGTACTGGAACATTATGAGGAAAGGGGCATGACAATAAACTGTGCGCGTCACAGTGAGATGCTTACTGCCAAGCTGAAGCCTGAAATTCGAAGCAAACACCGAGGACTGCTGTCGAAAGGTGTTGTGTTGTTGCACGACAATGCCCGTCTACATACTGCTGCCCACACTGCTTAAACGCTTCACAAACTCAAATTTGATGTACTGGCTCATCCTCCGTGCAGTCCTGATCTTGCCCCTTCTGACTACTAGTTGTTTGGTCCAATCAAAGAGGCATTAAGGAGCAGTCGATATACCTCGGACGAAACAGTGAAAGAAGCGGTGCATTCCTTGCTCGCAGCTCAACCGAAAACCTTCTTTTATGAGGGCATCAGGAAGATTGTCAACGATGGACCAAATGCAAATGGTAGCATCTCGGCCTTTCATCTGGATGTCCCGAGTTCAAATCCCGGTCAGGCATGGAATTTTCACACACGCTACTAATCGTTCATCTCATCCTCTGAAGAAATACCTAACGCTGGTTCAGGCGATTAAACAAAAAAAAAATGTGTATAACAAGAGATATCGATTGTCATTGTCTATATCGATCGTCAATATCTATGTCATTATCGACTTCCTCAGACATTTAATTTAAATATACATTACGAAATATAATGGAAAAAACAATGTAAACACTCTCGGGACAAATAATAATAAATTTTTAGCAAATCGGTTACGTAATTTTTAGTTATTACAGCACGCACAAAACTAAGATTGTCTTTTATTTATACAGATTACAATTTTTTCGTTACTGACCTACTTTAAAACTAGAGTTCTACGAGCAGTTAAATTAGTATAGTAGAATAAACAATAAAAAAAAAAAAATAAGTAATGTAATTAGTGTTCTAGAATTTTATAAGTTTTAGAATTAATTAACTCTTGTAATGATATCAAACATTTTATAGGAAATATTTTGTAGAATTTGATCTCCGTAGGGGATTGGACATCTACGAGCAGTTAAATTAGAAAAAAGAATAAGCAACAAAAAAAAAGAATAAGTTATGTAATTAGTATTCTAGAATTATATAAGTTGCCCTTTTTGTAGTAAACAAAAATTTTAAATTACAGTGTAAGTTTAATAATTAAAAATATTTAAGTGTAAACGTAAACATATCTATTAATAATCGCTGCAAAATTATATTCGATAACGTTTTGTAATTTTTCATAACGCATACTTTATTTCTAATGGAATTAACAATCCTTAGAAAGTAGATTATAAAAATATGAAATCACTTTCGTTCTAGAATCTAACATATTAAGATATTGTTTTACAACAATTCTATTTGATAGCATGACGCTACTTTTTATTCGCATACATTTGAAACAACCAATCCAGAGTACTCTAACTAGATTGTATTTTGAGAAGAAAAAAGTACAATCCCTTTGTATTATCCTTAAAGTGTTCTTTAAGGATAATATCTAGCGAAGGAGTACATATGAAGTACCTCCGTATCACTTATCTCTACTTAGACCGAAGGTAATATAAGCGATTTTGTAATTAAGATGAAAATTGACATGTAGGGAACACGGTCGAAATAACGGGAAGTAATGTACCTAATGATCATATTTGATATTACAATGAAAGTGCTTTTGTATAGAACGTTCCCTACAGTACTAATTACCTTGTTCGTTGTTTCATCTCCTACTTCTGATGTTGATACTGGACTGATGTTAACGCGTATAGGAGACTAAAAGAGCGCTTGCTGTTTGCTTAGCCACTCGTACCGCGTCTCTTCCCTTATACAACCGTTCTTCACCCGCTCTGCTGCTATAGAGAACTGTTTGTTGCTTCTTGGACATCAAGCCTTTTCCTACACTCCACCGATTCTCCAACTGCTACACTTCTATCTTCCCACTTCCTTCTTTCTCATCCTCTTTCTAGTCACACTGTACTTACATAAATCCACTTACGCGCCCGCGCGCGCATACACACACCCTTTACCTATATCCATCCCCTTATAATTAACGACTGTTTGTAAAGCACTCAACGAAGACGGTCTCCTAACTGTCTCCAGGCGTTTTATTCCCAACTTTTGCTGTCATTTTACCACCGACATTTCTTAGTTTATATTCATAATTATCTGTCAGTTTTACACAGTATTCAACTCATGTTTAAGATATTTTTTAACCTCATCAAATTAATCGTTAATCATTAGAAAAATTTCTTTCTTGGAAAAAATTAAAAAAATTGGTGAATGGTATCATAAAAAGTAAATCTAATAATAATAATTTAATAAAGTGTTTTTTTTTAAGTTTTTTTTACTATCCTCTGGTGAGTCAGTACCGAATACAGGATAAGTTAAAATTTGAATCAAAATCTACAATTGGCGTATGTATTATATAATTATAAATTACTTATTATTGGGAGGGTTATAAATTTTATGAATAAAAAATTGCTTCAGCCTAACACTTTTCTAACATTACATATACCAGTGACATTATAAGATAAGATGTCCTATATTCAAATAAATTGTATTATGAAATTTTATTAAAAAACTAATTGACATAATTTTTGCGTCATAATGCAAACGGTGGGGGAGTGATAACATCTCTCTCTTTCATCTATAAGGTTTTGGGTTCAAATTCAACTTACACTTGATATTTTTCATATGCTAGAAAACTCATCTATTCTAAAGTAACTGAAATTGGGCGTAGCCTGTTGATGTTGTTTTGAGAATAAATAAATAATTATCGATATATCTAAATTTATTTTTTAAAACCTTTCTGCCTGCAACTGATTATTGCCTCAAAAATAAATAATGAGGGGAAATCATTAATTGTAGATCTTTAAAAGGTTGGCAATATATTTTTTCATATCTTATATCTAATACCATTTTTCTGAGGATCAAAACTTTTGTTTTTTTTGAGGGCAAAAAAGCTTTCCAGTTATCATCATCCGGGTAAAAAAATGTAAAAAATGCCCCTTTTTAGAATATTAAAATTACTAAGATAGTAATAAGATTAAAACTAAAATAATAAAAGAAATATAACCGTTAGAATGAAATATGTAACACGAATAACAAAATAAAATATAAATTTGGTCGGTTATTGTTAAATCTTAAAAGTACATCGATTGTAATTATAATTAATAATACCCGGTCTAGTATCATTTCCTACGATGCGACGAATGTCATTCGGTAATTTGAATTTGTGACGTAAGGCTGCATAAAATACGCAATCCAGAAGGGTATGGAGCACAGTCAAGCGGTAATCGAATCGTATGCACAGTGGTTCGTTTTCTGGTGACAGAAGATATCCGTGAGTACCTCTGGTTTGTCCTAATTGCAATCGGCACAACACCACTTCCACTCCAAGAAGTTTTCTGCATGAAGAGTCCCACGGTAACAACGTATATTTGATGTGTTGGAGTCTATAGCGGTTCAGTCACCTTGCCACCATCTACGAAGACGATGTGACAAACTTTAGTGGAATTTTACATTTCTGATATACTGTCCTTATCTATTTGTCATTACCACACCTAAATGCTAATCTTAAATATAAAGCAAAGATATTTTAAATAATTTTATCAAACATGGCACGTTCGTATGAATAAGCAATGAATAAATAAAATATAAAACCCACTTACCAACACTCTTGTAATGTGTTCTAGCGCTTTCGGAAACGAATTCCATCTTCAGGAACTTAATTTTTATTCTTTTTATATTAATTAAAACTTCGTCGTCATAAGCAGAATTGTTATGTAAAGTGTTTAAAACGTATAAAGATGGTCGTCATGTGTTAAAATTGCGTCGACTTAACGTACTGTCATACTGAATGTCTCCACCGTTATGAAAAAAAATATTAAGTTCCTGAAGATGAATTCGTTTCCGAAAGCGCTAGATCGCACTAAAAGAATGCTGGTAAGTAGTTTTTGTATTTTATTTATTTAAAGATATTTAACTTAATATTTTATTAGGGTTTTTTCTTGTTTTTTTTTTGTCTTCAGTTACTTGACTGGTTTGATGCAGCTCTCCAAGATTCCCTATCTAGTGCTAGTCGTTTCATTAACCAGTCGTTCATTAGCTAGTCGTTTTTTAGAAACGTAGAATTACATTTTGATAAATAGATTTACGTAAACTGATGAATAAATATTATTATTACAATTGTAATATTATTACAAGACCCAGTTAGAAATTTCTAATTTTTAGGGAAGAATAATATCTTACTGTTCTGTAAAAAGAACACTGTTAAAGATTAGTAAAACTCTTCAGATTAGTAGAACAGCAGTGAGATTGGCCCTTAATTAGTTATTCATAAGCTTTTATAATTTTATTATATAATTTTCAATTTAATAAAAATAAAATCATAATTATTAATATCACTCGATTTCACTTGCTCTTTGTAAAAAATGTGTTGGTTTATGAAATTAACAATAAGTTATTAATCAATTATTTATTTTTTTAGCCTTCGGGACACAGAGGATGAGATGAAATGGTAATTTTTGGTAGCCTGTGAAAATGCATACCTGATCGGAATTCGAACCCGGGACTTCCGAATGAAAGGCCGATACGCTACCTCTTGCGCCACAGAGGCCGGCTAAATTTTATATATATTTCTCATGTATTTAGATGAGAGCTTCTTTATCATCTCAGATTTATCCAATCTTTAATGATTTAAAAAAAATTTTTTTAAGTTATCGTTTACTGAAGGTATACTATTTGGTATCGTTAACTGAAGAAACCATCGGATTCCTCATGCCACCGATCTCCGCGGCAAGAGGCAGACTCTTTCTCTTTCATCCAGATTGTCCGGGTTTCGTCCAGATGGAGTTTTTCATAAGTTACAAAATTTATTGCCATACATCACACTAAATATATTTGTGGTAACCAGCCCGTCATTATTATTATTATTTGAATGAGAATAAATTATTAATATTAAAATTTACACCAATAATTAAAGCTATCAATAATGTTGGTATGTGGATTATCAACAACCTCTAACTCAAAAAATTGCACATTTTGTTTTAAACAAAGAAAGTTTAATGAACGTACACACAAAAGTAAAGAAAAATGGACTGCATCACATGCACCTACATACAATAACACAACAATATGCAATATAATAAGAAGAAAAGACGTGCACGGCTAGTCATCCCTACCATCACCACTTCAGCCTTCATATTGGTAGAGGGGTGACCAGATAAGACTAAACAATAAATATTTCCAAATTTTTAATTAATAATTTATTTGGTTGTTTGCCTTAAACACATTTTCAATATCTTCAAAATATTTAATAATTGATGAATAAAATTTTATTAAACGTTATTGCAGTTTACATTATACAAAATTTATTTCATTTCAAAATTATTACGGTAATTTACTAAACTTAAATGTTTTATTCGGTAACAGGCGTTATCAATCCGCCAGAGTAAATGTTATTGAATTTCATAACAACTGCCATCACTGCAAGCTCGTAAATTAGTGACGCGTTCGCGTACTGTACATTCAAAAATAAAAAAAATGTAAGTGCACAATAACAGCACCAATATATAATTATATGATGTCGATTTTAAACGATCAGACAACGCATGACGAATAATAATGAAACCGAAATCCATGTTTAAGTCGATTTTAAATATCGTTCAATGTTTGCTGAACAATAATAATAAAACGAGCGGTTGTCGTGTTTTATATACTAAATGAGAATTTTGGGAAGAGAAGTTTTATTTCTTCTGTTACACATGGTTTGAATTTTCGACAAAGTATTTCACCCGACGGTGGAAAATTGTGTTCAAAACAAGACAAATAACAAAAGTTGTAAAGCAGTTATGAAAATCAGAAAGCTTTAGTTATTTATGTAAATAATTATTTTTACTAATGTTTTTAAGGATTTTCTGTTACATATTTTTTATATAACATATAACAATGTAAGTCACAAATTTTAATGTCTTTATCCGTATTAAAAAGCAGGAAAAATATTTCATGGCTTTCCAGGGTACTAATAATAAAAAATAAAAAAGATCCAGCCAAAAAACAAAAATATATTTTTTAGAGGTGGAGAATAAATTTTAAGGTATATTTTTCTAAAGATATTCATATTTAGATTATGCTTAACAAATTCGATTAAGAAAATTTCTCTCTAAATCTAACTTCTTTCAACAAAGGCTAAAATAAGAAATACAAAATTTTCAAAGATCTTTTCTGTATTTAAGTCCAGGTTCTATAATTAAAAAAAAAAAAAAAAAAAACATTGTAGACATTTCTTTGTAGCTCTTTATATGAAGTAAAAAAATTCCAAAAAAAATGTGAAAAATATTTAAACCGAAGATAGAAAGAGCAAAAAAAAACATACTTTTAATTTTTAAAAGGGGGAGGGTAGAATTTTGGAATACATTTTTTCTGGATTATTTATAAGTGTATTACGTCACCGGAGGATACAGGAAAGTTTAAGGAAAATTTTGGGGTACATAAATTAAAATCTAATAATGTGTTAAACAAAGATGGTACACCGATATATAATTCGAAAGGTAAAGTCGATAGATGGGTGAGTTATATATATATTGAAGAGTTATACGGAGGAAATGAATTAGAAAATGGTGTTATACAGGAAGAAGAGGAAGTTGAGGAGGATGAAATGGGAGAAACAATACTGAGATCTGAATTTAAGAGAGCATTAAAAGATTTAAATGGCAGAAAGGCTCCTGGAATAGACGGATTACCAGTAGAATTACTGCGCAGTGCAGGTGAGGAAGCGATTGATAGATTATACAAACTGGTGTGTAATATTTATGAAAAAGGGGAATTTCCGTCAGACTTCAAAAAAAGTGTTATAGTCATGATACCAAAGAAAGCAGGGGCAGATAAATGTGAAGAATACAGAACAATTAGTTTAACTAGTTATGCATCAAAAATCTTAACTAGAATTCTATAGAGAAGAGTGGAAGAAGTGTTAGGAGAAGACCAATTTGGTTTCAGGAAAAGTATAGGGACAAGGGAAGCAATTTTAGGCCTCAGATTAATAGTAGAAGGAAGATTAAAGAAAAACAAACCAACATACTTGGCGTTTATAGACCTAGAAAAGGCATTCGATAACGTAGACTGGAATAAAATGTTCAGCATTTTAAAAAAATTAGGGTTCAAATACAGAGATAGAAGAACAATTGCTAACATGTACAGGAACCAAACAGCAACAATAACAATTGAAGAACATAAGAAAGAAGCCCTAATAAGAAAGGGAGTCCGTCCGACAAGGATGTTCCCTATCTCCGTTACTTTTTAATCTTTACATGGAACTAGCAGTTAATGATGTTAAAGAACAATTTAGATTCGGAGTAACAGTACAAGGTGAAAAGATAAAGATGCTACGATTTGCTGATGATATAGTAATTCTAGCCGAGAGTAAAAAGGATTTAGAAGAAACAATGAACGGCATAGATGAAGTCCTACGCAAGAACTATCGCATGAAAATAAACAAGAACAAAACAAAAGTAATGAAATGTAGTAGAAATAACAAAGATGGACCGCTGAATGTGAAAATAGGAGGAGAAAAGATTATGGAGGCAGAAGAATTTTGTTATTTGGGAAGTAGAATTACTAAAGCTGAACGAAGCAGGAGCGATATAAAATGCCGAAGAGCACAAGCGAAACGAGCCTTCAGTAAGAAATATAATTTGTTTTCATCAAAAATTAATTTAAATGTCAGGAAAAGATTTTTGAAAGTGTATGTTTGGGGTGTCGCTTTATATGGAAGTGAAACTTGTACGATCGGAGTATCTGAGAAGAAAAGATTAGAAGCTTTTGAAATGCGGTGCTATAGGAGAATGTTAAAAATCAGACGGGTGGATAAAGTGACAAATGAAGAGGTATTGCGGCAAATAGATGAAGAAAGAAGCATTTGGATAAATATAGTTAAAAGAAGAGACAGTCTGATAGGCCACATACTAAGGCATCCTGGAATAGTCGCTTTAATATTGGAAGGACAGGTAGAAGGAAAAAATTGTGTAGGCAGGCCACGTTTGGAATATGTAAAACAAATTGTTGGGGATGTAGGATGTAGAGGGTATACTGAAATGAAACGACTAGCACTAGATACGGAATCTTGGAGAGCTGAATCAAACCAGTCAAATGACTGAAAACAAAAAAAAAAATACGTCACGCATTCGTTTAGTAAGGCTTTCCCTAAAATTTCTATGAAGAAAATCAAAATTACGATATCCCCCACACCCTAAACCAATTTAAAAAAAAAATTATATGATCAATTCTCCTAACATAGAAATATTTCAGCGAAATTTGAAGAAAATCTGTTCCATCAGTCGTGAGTTATGGACATAAGGAGTGCACAAATATACATACAAACGTATGCGCATACATACATATGTTTTTTTATTGGGCTAGGTGAACTAGTTAGATCCTAAAACGTAAACATTTTCAAAAAAACAATACCCAATTTTTGACAACATATGATATTCATACTTTCCCCTTTAATATAACTATTGTAGCAATAATCGCCGGGAAAGTACAAAAGTGAACACACCGAATTGAACATATTGAGCTAGTTTTTTGAAGTAAAAGCTTTATGGCTGAAATGGCTTCGCGGCTTGTTTTAATTTTTCCTGCATAATAATAATAATAAAAATAATTCCTTTTCTCATCGAAACCGGCGTAAGACAACGTGGTAGACTTTTTCCACAACTTTTTAACAGTGCTCTTGAAAGGTACTTAGAGGATGGAACAAACATTTAGACAAAAATAGTGGAGTAAGATTAGGAACTAAAGGAGTAAAGCTTAACTGTTCAGCTTTAGCTGATGTCGGATTATTAGTTAAAAACTGAAAAGAAGCTGAACAACGAATTATAGAAATAGAAAAACAAGCTGCAAAAATGGAACTAAAAATTGCGTTTGAGAAAACGAAAATTTTGACTAATGATAAAAACAGTCAGAATTTCCTTAGAATAAATAACAAAAAAAAAAAAAAAAATTGAGGAAGTGGATAATTTCAAATACTGTGGGGAATCGATCAGTTGGAATTCTTTAGATAAAAAATCGTTAACAGTTAGAGGTAATAAAATAGAATTAGCTTTCCAGCTAACGAAAAAAACACTTATAACAAACAGTTTTTATCAAGGTACTCAATTTTTTTTTTTTTTTTTTTTTTTTTTTTGTCTTCAGTCATTTGACTGGTTTGATGCAGCTCTCCAAGATTCCCTATCTAGTCCTAGTCGTTTCATTTCAGTATACCCTCTACATCCTACATCCCCAACAATTTGTTTTACATACTCCAAACGTGGCCTGCCTACACAATTTTTCCCTTCTACCTGTCCTTCCAATATTAAAGCGACTAATCCAGGATGCCTTAGTATGTGGCCTATAAGTCTGTCTCTTCTTTTAACTATATTTTTCCAAACGCTACTTTCTTCATCTATTTGCCGCAATACCTCTTCATTTGTCACTTTATCCACCCGTCTGATTTTTAACATTCTCCTATAGCACCACATTTCAAAAGCTTCTAATCTTTTCTTCTCAGATACTCCGATCGTCCAAGTTTCACTTCCATATAAAGCGACACTCCAAACATACACTTTCAAAAATCTTTTCCTGACATTTAAATTAATTTTTGACGTAAACAAATTATATTTCTTACTGAAGGCTCGTTTAGCTTGTGCTATTCGGCATTTTATATCGCTCCTGCTTCGTCCGTCTTTAGTAATTTTACTTCCCAAATAACAAAATTCTTCTACCTCCGTAATCTTTTCTCCTCCTATTTTCACATTCAGTGGTCCATCTTTGTTATTTCTACTACATTTCATTACTTTTGTTTTGTTCTTGTTTATTTTCATGCGATAGTTCTTGCGTAGGACTTCATCTATGCCGTTCATTGTTTCTTCTAAATCCTTTTTACTCTCGGCTAGAATTACTATATCATCAGCAAATCGTAGCATCTTTATCTTTTCACCTTGTACTGTTACTCCGAATCTACATTGTTCTTTAACATCATTAACTGCTAGTTCCATGTAAAGATTAAAAAGTAACGGCGATAGGGAACATCCTTGTCGGACTCCCTTTCTCTCAAATTTTAGAGACTATAAAACTGTAATAAAGCCGGAAGCACTCTATGCGGCAGAAACCCTAAGATTGTGTAACAAAGATCTACTAGAAAATCTAGAAAAAAAAGAATGGAAAATTCTACAAGAAACTTTAGGTCCTAAATTTAAAAAAAATCAAGTAAAATTGTTTCCAAATAACAAACTTTAAACTAAAATTGAAAAACTGTCAGACAGGATAAGGAAACAACGAATTCAATTTTATTCCCATTATTTAGAATAAATTACAGTAGATTCACTAAACAATTTTTTTATTTTTTCCAAGGTAAAAAAACTAAAGGCAAACGATTCACACAAGTCCATGAAGACCTAAAAGAACTGAAGAAATTATAAGAAAAAGCGAAATTTTCAAATAGAATATTAAAAGATGAAAAAAAAGATTCCATGAAGCATCAAAACGCAAGAAAAACAAAGCTGAACTTTCTGAAGAACGGAGGAAAGAGTTATCAGAAATAATGAAGAGGTACAAGGCAGATAGAAAAAGAGAAATAAAAGAAACAACCGCACATAAATAAATTATCCAATGTGTTCCAAGGTAAACTATTCGAGAGGAAACAAATAATAATAATAATGAGGTTAAGTAACCAAAAAGTACGGTCATAAAGGCATGGTGATCACTGCCATATTAGTTTGGGGTTAGAACTGGCACTTGGCCATAAAATCCCTCTCATTTTTCACTCGATAAGCCCAGAAAACCCTTGAAAATTATATTATAATATAAAAAAATTCTCTTTAAATTTCGTACTACGCAATTTATTACTTTTTCAAAATATAATTTCATCTTACAATATAGCTTTTTAAAAATTTTTCCGAATAAAAAATTACAATTAAATCTAAATTTAATTAACTTTAAGACAACCGACGGTAAAATGATTAATAATGAAAAATAATGTTTAAAAGTTTCTAGTAACAGTTTGATTTAATAATGATATAAATTTTGTATTCGTCGAGACTTTGCGAAAGTGAAGAATCTTTTCAACTAAGAAACTTACATCGATAAATTAGACCGGATGTGCAGTGGGATGCAAACCCGGGTGTGATTTGTGAGTTGTGGCCCTCAATCATGTCCCCTTCAGTGAGCAAAGGGTTTTCTGTTGCACGAGAGAAGGGTGTAAGGGGAAACTTGGCATGATATGGTTTAAAATAGCGTAAGGAGATACAGAGTGGAGAAGGAGAAATGTGTGCCAGTAGTATGAGATCGCTAGCGCTTTCCTACTACATAAATCACCGACAGTATCCCTTTCTGTAGACTTCTATAAAAGAAGCAGCACAACAAAAAAGGAGTAATATCACAATAAGAACATTAAGCCACTTCATTTGTTAAAATATATTTTTCTTACGTACATTTTTAAAATTTATATTTAATAAATGAACATGTTTCTTAACGCAAACTTTATTTCAATTAGAAACTAAGAAAAATTAATTCAACTTGAACGTATAAATCTTTCTGATTCCAAATAATCAACTTTAGAAAATTATTCTATTCACATTAATTTAAAGAAATTTCAACAGAAACTGAAAAGTTTTTTTTTTATAAATTTAACTTAGTTTATCTATACAGAATAAAGTTTATAAAAATTTCCTATAAAAGTTTCTATTACATAATATTTACATTATTATCATTAAATTTCCCTAAAAAGGTACATCCGATAGAAATTAATTACCAGCAGTAAAAATTCGGACAACACCACATCTCTCCATAAATATTTATATTGAAACATACATTTTTCTTCTTTAAAAAATAATAATAAATAGGTTTGAGACTTAACTTAATTCACTACTAACGAGAAGAAATTCAAAATTAATTACAAAATCCTATTTTATAAATTTTATATTTCCTATACTTCGTTTATAATACGGAAACTTAGTAAAAAGAAGAAGCTAAAGTTTCTTTAAAAAAATTTAGATATAACGAAGTAATAAAATAAAATAATAATAGTCTTACTGTAAATCGTAAGATTCTTCCAGAAAGCATTATTGAACGATTTTATAACTAAGTTATTTTCTGTACGAGGTATATTCAAAAAGTAACAAGAATTTTGAAATTTCGCGGGTTGTATTAGTCCGATTGTCGGGATTTTTTCGTTGTTGTATTGGTAAACATGTCTGAAAAGTACCTGTACATTTTTAGCCATATTGGATGATTAGTCTATTACCAGCTGTCAAAAGGATAACACGTGTTTTCGTACGATCGGAAATTTTAATTTGTGTATATAATGGATCGAAGAATTTGTATTAAATTTTGCTATAAGAATGGAATAAAGTATAACAATGATTTAAAAATGTCAAATATTGCTTTTGACGAGTCTGCTATGAGTAAAGCAAGGGTTTATAAGCGTTTCTAAGAAGGTCGTGAAAACGTTGAAAATGACGAGCGCCCCGGACGCCATAGTACATCAACAACCGATGAAAACGTGGAAAAAGTGAAAGAAATTATTATGAATGATCGCCGATTCACAATCAGAGAAGTCATTGATGATGTTGGTATATCGACTGGCTCATTCCATGAAATTTTTTTGGATGTTTTGAGTATGAAACGTGTGATAGAAAAATTTGTTCCAAAATTGGTGAATTTCGAACAAAAACAACGGCGAATGGAAGTTGCTCAGGAGTCGCTAAATGAAGTCAACAACGATACAGAGCTACTGAAACGTGTCGTAACAGGTGACGAAACATGGATCTACGAATATGATGTCGAAACTAAAGCTCAATCGTCCCAGTGGAGGCATTCTGGATCAAAAAGACCGAAAAATCTCGTCAAGTACGGTCGAATGTGAATGTTATGCTCACTGTGTTCTTCGATTTTAACGGCATAGTGCATCGTGATTTCTTGTCACAAGGTCAAACGATTAATAAGTAGTATTACCTACAAGTCCAACGTCGTTTTCGTGAAGCAATACCAAAAAAAAACGCCCGGATTTGTGGTAAAACAATTCATGGCTTTTACACCACGATAATGCACTTTCTCACACTTCATTGCTTGTTCGTCAATTTTTAATTTTAAAAAAAACACTGTAATGATACCCCAGCCTCCATATTTATCAGATGTGGCCCCGTGTGACTTTTCTCTATTTCCAAAAATAAAGAGAACCTTAAAGGGCCCGTCATTTTCCGAGCATAGATGAGATTAAAAGCGAATAACTGAAAGAACTTAACACTATTCCAAAGATAGAGTTTCAGAAGTGTTTCGGGGATTGGAAAAAGCGCAGGCATAAGTGTATATCAAATGAGTACTATTTTGAAGGGGATAACATTATTGTAGACGAATAAATAAAATTCTTTCCAAAAAAATAAAAATTCTCGTTACTTTTTGATCACCTCGAATACTTAGACAACATGAAAAAAAATTTCGTTTTTTTACCAATACTACTTACTAATGGATTAATGTATTGTAATGTTAAAAAACAAATAATTTTTATCGTCAGAATATTTTCATGAGAGGCTTCAAGAAAATTAATAAAAACGTTTAAGGTAATAATAACATTTGGTTCAAAATGAATATCGGGATTTTAAAGTTATGTAATATTTATAAGTTTTATTTCGATTAATAAATTATACATGAAATGAAAAAAATAACATACAGTTTTTTTCTATAAGTGTACAATGTGAATACCATTCGTCAATCTGCAAACATCCAGCCGGCAGGAGAGTTCATCCCATTTTTTTAATCAGCAAGTCTGGAGTAGTTGATACAGGAGCTGTTTCAATCCTACGTCCCAAACCGGCTTCGTCAGCCGATAACGGTGGCACATACACTTGATCCTTTATAAATTCCCAAAGAAAAAGTCGCACGAAGGCGAACGTGGAGGCCACGGCAAACAAGCCCTATCATCTGGACCCCGGCGACTGATCCAGCCGGAGAATGACAGATCCAGTTGGGGAGAATTTCATTCAACCGATCACGTACAGCGTTATTCCAATGAAAAATCGCACCACCTACTTGCCAAATAAAGTTCTATGGTTCGTATTGCAGTTGACGAAAGAGCCATATTTTTAGCATATCAAGAGTCTTCATTCCAGAATCACTTACTTCCGCGAAATAGAACGGCCCGTAAATTTGTCGTCGGGACACGACATAAAAAACATTCAGCTTTGAGGTCAAACTGTAATATTTCGTGAGTATTTTCTGATCCCCAGATACACACATTATGAGTGTTTACTTTTCCGTTAACATGAAATGTTGATTCTTCACTGAATACGACACGATAAAAAAAAGTCTTCATCGCCACGGTGCATCATTTAATTTGCGAATCTAGTACGCAAACCATAATATGTAGGCTTTAGAACTTGTAACAGCTGTAAACGATATAGACGCCAAAATTATTTGAGTTGCTCTTTCATTTCATGCATAATTAATCAATGTACGTGAAACTTGAGCCCAGATATAACCCCCCGATATCCACTTTGATACTCAAGGTTTCTAAAATAAAATAATTCTTTTAGAGCGACCAAGTCACATTCAGTAACAGTCTCTTTAAATCGAATTATTTATGTTAACAGTAGAACAATTTAAAGGCAGTTTTTTTTTTTGTCTTCAGTCATTTGACTGGTTTGATGCAGCTCTCCAAGATTCCCTATCTAGTGCTAGTCGTTTCATTTCAGTATACCCTCTACATCCTACATCCCCAACAAAGGCAGATCGAAGTATTATTTTCGTTTGATTTCAATTTCATTTACTAATTATTGTCTGATTTATTGTGTTAAAAATCGGATGTCCAAATACAAACTCTGGATTTTTAAGAACGATTAAAATTTTTATGTTGCAGCACCCAATACAGTTTTATGGGTAATCTTGAAGCGAGAACAATTAGGTTTTTGTTTACACATTCCGGAGCTTCAATACCATGACGTCACCACAGGAGAAATCACAGTGCTTGAACCGATTTACAGAAATAAAATCAATGAATGTCGAACAAAGAGATTATACATAAGTCTATCAAAGAAATTATCTGAGTGACAAAAGCATACGTAAGCGAAGCGAAGAGTTTTTGGAAACCGGGAACGTTTTGAAAGGACACTAACCAGATAGTGCCGAAACACTCACCTAAAAAAAGTGCCGAAAAAACGGAAAGAGTTCAACTGTATTTTTAACGAAGTCGAAAATGTTCAGTTTTTAGTTTTAGCCGTCAATTAGGAATATTCCTAAACTCATTGTCCATGATGTTGTTCGCAAGCGATTGAATTTTTTTGCTTATTGACTTCGTTGGAAAAACAGTTGAATTCTTTCTATGTTTTCGGCACTGGTTTTAAGCCTACCTGGTGATTGACCTTTCAGAAAATCTCCGGTTTCCAAAAACTATTCACATCACTTATAACAGCAGCTATTCCATGAAATTAAATCTAACGATAAGGAAAAGAGATCCATTCGTTACAAATAAATATGTTAACATGTACAAACAACCATCTCAAATTTTATTTTTGCTGATGAAAATTATCTGCAATGCGTTTTACTTTGATGAAACTTTTCATGTTAATGAAGTTCTCGATCATCATAATTGTCTAGTATGGGATTCAGAAAAACCAAACAAAAATTGGCGGAATTCATCCGCAACTGTCCGAAAAAGAATTTCATGAAATTGAATTATTGGGATATTTTATTTTCCATGAGCAAATATTATGGGCATAGGGATTCGGAATTGTTAGAGAACTTGTTTTCGCAGTGTGAAAATATCAAGGGCTTAACCTTCTAACAGCGATGCCTCTCTACATCATGTAGAAATTGTGTGGACTCTGCTCAACGACAGGTTCCCAGAAGGCTGTAAGCGTTTCTGCAGATACGTTCGTCAGTGTGTGGAATGAGGTGAATTATGGGTTTGACGTCTATAGAGCTCTAAATGTTTCTCATATAAAGGGGAAATTACCCTTAATTCATAACTTGCCTATTTTTTGTTATAGGAAGGAGATATTTGGATATCATTTGGATTTGTTAGATCATGTCTCTAATGAATTTTTTAAACGGTTTCAGAAACCTAACACACCTTTACAACTCCTTTGATTAAGGGATGGGGTGAAATCCGTGTTTCATTTAAAAAATGATAACTTTAGTTCTACTAAAGATAATTAAACGATTATTTTTTTTTTATTTTTACAATATTATGTACTAGTGGCATTGGTATCACATATTTTATGCACTTAGTACTAAATTTTATATGAAGTATTACAAATTATTATCGGTTTTTATAAATAATTTCCAACTTCTCCCTCAATAAAAAATGTTCGGTGTGGAATTTGTGAATCACCATACTGCTAACACTAGAGCACATAATTCTCAACAGTTAATAAAAAAAATCACGCGTTTATCCTTAATAGAACTAAAGTTATGATTTTTCTTTTACTTAAAAATCATGTTTTCAGAAAACAGCCATTGAATATAAAGGCTGGACTACAGAACTATCTGATGCATATCTTCCTTTGTTATTTATGTAAGATTTTTTACAGTACTGTTAAATACTTATTTTTTAAATATAACAGTTTTTTATTTATTGCCCAGATTTTTTCTTAGTCTATGCTTATTTTCCATTATAAAACAATAGATAAACGTAAAGAAAATATAGCCTACTGATATTTAACTACTGCATAACATATCTCAAATAAAATTTACAAAGGAAACATAGGAAACACCCATTTATACCAACAAATAACACATAAACTAGTCAAAAACAATAAATAAATAACTTCAAATACCACTGAGATAAATAAAACGAGTAAACTAACCAACAAATATACGAACTCTAAGTATAGAAAAGGTACCGGGTTTGAATCCCGGTCAGGCATAGCATTTTTCATGCACGCTACAAATCATTCATCTCAACATCTGAATCAATACCTAACGGTGATCTCGGAGGTAAACAAGAAAAAAGTATATAAAAGAGCACTGTTTAAAATGGTAAAAGAACTATCTTTGTACTTTACGTAGTTTTTTAGATATACGTAACTGAAAAAAAAGTAAGCTTTTCCGCTGCAAATACCACTTGCTTTTCCATGACAGCCTATTACAAAATATTTTTTATAATTTTATCTAGAAATAATGTAACAATAATGGTAATACCTATAAAAGAGTAGATTGTAGAGAATCGAATAGGCTAAAAGAACAAAACTGTCAAAAAAATTAATTTTACGGTAATTCCCCCCTTAAGTTACATAAGAGGTAAAAAAATTCAGATTTTGTAATTTTATCTAATAAAAGACATATATTTATAATTATAAATTTAATTTAAAACTGCTGAATTTTTTTCCAAACACCCGGTATTATTTAAAAACTAAAAACGTGTGAAACATTATTGTTAATTAATTATACATTGTAAAAGTTTAAGTTTTTATATTATAATACCCATCCCCTTGGGGAATATCCATTCCCTTGGGGAATACCAAGGGGGATTTAGGCCATGGAGAGGTTGCCCGGAACAAATAATATCCCTAAAACTTATGATGGACTTATATAAAAGACGGAAAAAACAACTAATAATCACCTTCGTCGACTTTAAAAGGGCCTATGATTGTATACACCGACCATCCATGCTGAATATTCTGAGAAACCTGGGCCTTCACCCTAAACTCGTAAACATGATAAAATTAACTTTAACCGATACCCAGTCCAGAGTGAAATTCAGAGGTGAACTCTCTCAACCCTTCTACATAAAAACTGGATTGAGGCAAGGAGACGGCCTCTCACCACTCCTTTTTAACTGCGCCCTCGAATTTGCCATGAGAAAATGGTATGAAATAAATCCCAAAAATATAAAAACGGGTACTAAGAAAAACTCCATCGCACTAAATTGCCTAGGATTTGCAGATGACCTCGCTCTTTTAGCAAATAATATTCAAGAAGCCAAAACACAAATCATGAGCCTTCAAAACCTAGCACAAAAGATAGGGCTTCATATCTCTTTCGAAAAAAACTGAACTAATGGCCATAGATCCTCTGGTAATAGAGCGCATTACGGTAAACAATCAGAAAATTAAAATAGTAAAACAATTTAAATATCTAGGGGAAATAATAACTTATAATTTAAATGAAAAAGTGACATGGCAAAACAGGACAAATAAAATGATTAAATCCCAAAAATTAACTCGGTCAACATATAACAAAAAATGCTTTTCTGCTAAAACAAAACTTAAACATTATAAAACTGTAGTACAGCCAGAAGTCACCTACGGAAGCCAGACCCTTTTCAAAATCACTCAGAAAAACCGAATTGAAAAAATTCTGAAAATAGAGAGGAGAATTGTCAGAACGTGTATCGATAAAAAACACCAAAAAGAAGGCCGATAGTGGATTGTGCCAAATGAGGTGGTGTATCGAGAAATAGAGCCTGTTACTGAAACTATGGGGAAAAAATGAATCTCTTTCTTCGGTCATCTCATAAGGACACCGCAAACAAGACCGTCAAGAAATATCATTGAAAAGCTCTGGTTCCAAAAACTAGAAGTAGGATGGATCAAAGAAATTAGAGAAGATATGAAAGAATTGGGAATTTCCCTGACCGACCTACAGAATAAAACTGGAAAAATTACAAAGCTAAAAGATAAGAGCATTAGATTTAAACAAAAGACAGACAAACGACAAAATACAACGAAGAGGATGTTTACAGATGAAGAAAAGAAAGCAAGATCTGAACGGATGAAGAAATACTGGGCAGCTCGAAAGAGTAAAATAACACGCTTTTCTCAGAAAAGATCCAACTAAAATTGACTTAAGTGGTCCCATGTTGGCCGTAAAAGCATAATAATAATAATAATACCCATCATAGATTTATAAAATTCTCATAAAATTTCAAATGTCAGATTACTTTGTTTTAATTCCATCAAAATATGATTTATTAAGGTAATAATTCATCAATTTTTAGCGATGAATTTGTCGATTAAACGTTTAAAAAATAAATCGATAAAATAGGATTTATTTTGCAAACAAAAGCAAATTCAACTAAGCAAATATTTTTATTTTTTAAGATAACGATAAGGGAAGTTAGTTGTATTCGGGGAACGTTGAATCTAGCTTGTTAAGGGTGAAAACGGTAAGAGGGGAGTTGTTGCTGTTGCTGGTAAAACATTGTTTGAACAGATCCAATTTAGAGTGCAGCCTACAGGCGGCATCCATAACTAGAAGACTTGAGTTTTGGGTGAGAAAGGGTGGGATGATAGAAGCTAAAAGGGTTTGTAG
Organism: Lycorma delicatula; assembly: GCF_047948215.1. Taxonomy (NCBI): domain Eukaryota; kingdom Metazoa; phylum Arthropoda; class Insecta; order Hemiptera; family Fulgoridae; genus Lycorma; species Lycorma delicatula. The sequence continues at coordinate 134,582,855 of NC_134462.1, read as the reverse complement.
TAAAGGTACTGATTCTGCGTTTGTTAAAACTAAATTTTTTAGACTTTATTCCGCTCATTCTTTTTCTCTCTCGCACACTTTCCCTGTTTTTCACTTGTTAAAGTAAAGTAGAATTTACTTTTTTGATATGTTAAAAAATAATGATAATAATTAAATTTCAGCATTAAATACTCTGTTTTTAAAATAAATATGTACGTAAAAATATATCTAAATGTAAATTATATGCATTACACGTTAACACTGATGTAAAACGTAAAATGCTAGGTTTTTTTAGAACTACAAAAATTCTCCCTTATTAACAAACAGGTCTTTTGAGCGTTGAGGGGAAAAAATATGCGTGAAATGTTTCGTAACGTTAATTAAAAAAATATATGTACGTGAGATTTACAGAAAAATAAAATATTAAAGCCCGTTAAGGCTTTGAAAAAAGAAATATATATATGTATATTAATATTTATGTTAATTTATTTAAATTTCTTACTGTAGGAACTATATCTTCAGTGCTATTTTTAGGTTTAATTTGAGATTTATTTTTTTAATTTTCCCTCTAATTGCGCTGTAGCAGAGCTATAGCTCTATAAGGAAAAGTATTATAATCGGTCTAATTTGGGCATATGAGGTTTTCACAGGTTCTTGACGTTTTTACACCTAAGGAACCCAAAACAGCAGATGAAAATTTTTCAGATATTAATATTCCTATGTACGTGTTACGTGTGTTCAGTATTGATCTCTAAATCACCTTATATCTCCAAAACTACTGGAGCTATTTCAAACAAACATGGTCAGGTTACTTCTATGTATGGGACATTGATACCATTAAATTTTCAACTTAACAGGTGAAGAGGGTGAGTCTGTAAAGCAAGATCACCCTCAGTATCTCGCGAGATTTCGCCTATGTAAGGACATATTTTTCTTAAACACATTTTTTAACAATTAAAAAATAACAATATTACAAAAAAAAAAACTCTTGGAAAATCGCACCCGCATTCCAATAATTGCTGTTGTCCGCTATGTTGTGATGTCACAGGTGAGCGGTAGAATTAAATAAATGAATAATATTTAAAGTGCAGAAAGATAACTCGATCTGGCTGACTCTTGAACTCGATCGCCCGGTCGACTCAGTAATTTGTGGGTTAGGCTTCTACACCACTCTGCCGACCGGTCAAGTGAATTCTGTGCTAGGTAATTTGTGAAATTTTATTTGTTTAGTTAGTGCAGACCGTCGCCGCCAGTACCGCCACACTCGCGCTAATTAAATAGATATGCGCGCGCGCTTTAGTTAGAATCATTGAATTAAATAAACCAAAAAATCTTATTTTTAAATAAATTTTTTTTTTATTTTTTATTTTTTATTTTTTTTTTGTCTTCAGTCATTTGACTGGTTTGATGCAGCTCTCCAAGATTCCCTATCCTGTCCTTCCAATATTAAAGGGACTATTTCAGGATGCCTTAGTATGTGGCCTATAAGTCTGTCTCTTCTTTTAACTATATTTTTCCAAATGCGTCTTTCTTCATCTATTTGTCGCAATACCTCTTCGTTTGTCACTTTATCCACCCGTATGATTTTTAACATTCTCCTATAGCACCGCATTTCAAAAGCTTCTAACCATTTCTTCTCAGATACTCCGATCGTCCAAGTTTCACTTCCATATAAAGCGACACTCTAACATACACTTTCAAAAATCTTTTCCTGACATTTAAATTAATTTTTGATGTAAAAAAATTATATTTCTTACTGAAGGCTCGTTTAGCTTGTGCTATTATGGTGGGTTAATAATTATTAAATCAATATATGTAAATTAATGTAAAAGAAAAGTTAAAAAAACAAAAGGAAATAAAGTCTGATTCGAACCGATGTGCCTTCCCTTTAATATCAATATATTTCATTAATTAAAATTTTTATTTTAATTTCGATTGTAATCAAAAAGGGGAGATGCACAACTAGATGTTACAACAGTCCTAAATTCAAAATTTCAACAACCTACGCCTAATGGTTTTTGAGTTATTCGAGATAAATACGTACGTGACGTACAGACGTCACACTGAAACTAGTCAAAATGGATTATGGAATGGTCAAACCGGATATTTTCGTTGAAATATGAAACCTAAATTTTTCGAGATCATCATACTTCTTAAATAAACTTTAAAAAAAGAAAAAAGGAGATGAAATCTGAAGACCGATATTTTTCGCGATTACAATACTTCCTTTACTTCGTACAAGGAAGTAAAAATAAATAAAAAGAAATTAGGCACGTTTAATGGAAGTCGTGTAAAATAAAGAGTAAATGTATTTTAAAAATTAAAATGATTTTAAGAAATATTTTTCTTGTACGACAATGTAAGAGCATCTCAACTGTCTGTAATCTAGAATTTGCAATTTAGCTGTACATTTTACATTATTTTTTTCACAGCAGACTGTTTTCAAAGTAATTCCGGTAATTGTACCAAAATAGCCAAAGTGTACCAGTAATACGGGCACTCAAATTTAATTAAAGTAATATACTGCGATAAGTGAAACTAAATTGGGGTTCTGCATTACCCTGTTATAAAAGCTGATCGGCCATTATACTAATCATTTACATAACCAGAACGTTATCTTTTAATGCTTCTTACTTCTTAATTTTTATATAAAAACTCATCTACATTTTGTTTAAATGTTACTGTATTTTAAACTGCAAATATATACAATCGTTCACAAATAATATTCTCTGTGTAAACATTATTTTTCAGATAATATTACCTTAATATTGTATTTCTCATTACAAAATTAATTTAAAAAATAAACTGAATAATTAGATGAGTAATTATAGATAAAGCTCTAATTTAATTAATTACCAAATGGAAAATACGGTTCATATTTAAAGAAAGATTTTATGATAATTACAAAAATCTTAAATAAAATTAAAAAAAAAATTAATATTTTCTTCAATTCTCCTTTAAATTTGAGTTTTGAAGTCGCGGCAAAATTTAAGTTGCAAAACTAAAAATTCGCCTTAAATTTTCTGCTATCTAATAATTAATTTATTCCTTAAAAAATCTAAATTTTGGAAAATTTTAAGTTCTCAGATCTTTCTCTAAAAATGTGAAATGGAATTTATTAAAACTATTAACTATTAAATATCTTTATTTAAAATACACAGGGCTTAAAATAAAAGCCGCTCTCGAAAAAAGAACCGTTAAAAAGAAAGAAAAAAGACGAGAAAACTGCCTGTAAATAATAATAGGAACAGTAATAAAAAGAAACAAATCACTATCGAGCTTGAGGTATGACTTTACGGAATGTAGGAATAAATTTTTTTTTTACCATAAGGGTGCAGATTAGTATTAATAAATCAATGCTCACGTAAAGTTAAGGTAATATAGTAATCTTAATTTACTAAATATTTGATAAAATTTGTGAAAATCTTCTTGATCTCTATTCACTGATACTGATTAGATATAATTAATAACTCGAAAATTAAATGAAAACTGAGTATTTCTAAAGTTAAAAAAAATTTTACATTTTTATTTAAATCTGAATATTGAAAACATGAACAGTTTTCAACTACCATTACCAAAGTTTAAAATATAGAAAACCTTACAAAAAACAAAAAAACAATATACACAACAAAACCTAGAAATTCCGATATTATAATACAATAATAAAACTAGAGAGTTATAAACGTTTGTGCTTGTATATAAGTGCAAACATTAAAAATATAGAAAAAAAAGAAATGAGAATAATTAGATATAATACTCGAAAATTAAAAATATTTAGCGAAATTTGACTTTATTTGGTTTCTTTATTAGAATGAGTTAAAACAGATTAAGTAAATCCATAATAGAAACAAAACTGAAAACACAGTAGTAGACTATGTTTTGGATTACGGCTTACACGCACACACAGCTTAATTTAAATTACTTATAATTCTATTTAAATAGAATATGTTTTAATTTATTTAATTCAATGATTCTAACTAAAGCGCGCGAGCATACCGTATTTAATTCGAGCGGGTGTGGCGGTAATAGCGACCACGGCCGGCTCTAACTAATGTAATTTCACAACTTACATGAAAAAAATTTCGCTTGTATAGTCTGCAGACAAGAGTAGCCGTGAGGCTTAACGCACCAGGTACCGAATCGACCGAGTTCGAGACCCGGCCAGACCGAGTTACGTTTTTACACTTTAAATATTATTCGTTTATTTAATTCTACCACTCGTCTGTGACGTCACAATATATAAGACGATTACAACAGCACTTTTTGGAGTGGAGTGCGATTTTGTAAACAAATGTTTTTGCAAATATTGTTATTTTTTTAATTGTTAACAAATGTCCCTAGGAAGCACATTTGTTAACCTTAATTAGCCAAAATCTTGAGATACTTTGGTTGACCTTGTCCTACAGCTTCACCCCCTTGACCTTTTAAATTGAAAATTTAAAGGGATCAATGTCCCATACATAGAAATAATCTGATCACGTTTGGCAAAATCGGTCCTGTAGTTATAGAGATATAAGGTGATTTATAGCCCAACACCGAACGCACACATATACATACGAATATTACTATCCGGAAAATTTGCCGGTTTTTAGGGTTCCTTTGGTGTAAAAACGTCAAGATCCAGTAAAAACTGCAAATGCCCAAATTTGACCGATTACAATCCTTTCCCTTCTGCAGCTATAGTTTTTCTATAAAACTAATAAAAATAGTAATAAAAAAATATTGGATAAAAAAGTTTAAAAAAAAAATATATATTAAAAATATAACAGAAAAATTGAGAGAGTGGAGGAAGTGTTAGGTAAGATCAATTTGGTTTCAGGAAAAGTATATGGACAAGGGAAGTAATTTTAGGCCTCAGATTAATAGTAGAAGGAAGATTAAAGAAAAACAAACCGACATACTTGGCGTTTATAGACCTAGAAAAGGCAACTAGCAGTTAATGATGTTAAAGAACAATTTAGATTCGGAGTAACAGTACAAGGTGAAAAGATAAAGATGCTACGATTTGCTGATGATATAGTAATTCTAGCCGAGAGTAAAAAGGATTTAGAAGAAACAATGAACGGCATAGATGAAGTCCTACGCAAGAACTATCGCATGAAAATAAACAAGAACAAAACAAAAGTAATGAAATGTAGTAGAAATAACAAAGATGGACCGCTGAATGTGAAAATAGGAGGAGAAAAGATTATGGAGGTAGAAGAATTTTGTTATTTGGGAAGTAGAATTACTAAAGATGGACGAAGGAGGAGCGATATAAAATGCCGAATAGCACAAGCTAAACGAGCCTTCAGTAAGAAATATAATTTCTTTACATCAAAAATTAATTTAAATGTCAGGAAAGGATTTTTGAAAGTATATTTTTGGAGTGTCGCTTTATATGGAAGTGAAACTTGGACGATCGGAGTATCTGAGAAGAAAAGATTCGAATTTTTTGAAACGTGGTGCTATAGGAGAATGTTAAAAATCAGATGGGTGGATAAAGTGACAAATGAAGAGGTATTGCGACAAATAGATGAAGAAAGAAGCATTTGGAAAAATATAGTTAAAAGAAGAGACAGACTTATAGGCCACATACTAAGGCATCCTGGAATAGTCGTTTTAATATTGGAAGGACAGGTAGAAAGGAAAAATTGTGTAGGCAGGCCACGTTTGGAATATGTAAAACAAATTGTTAGGGATGTAGGATGTAGAGGGTATACTGAAATGAAACGACTAGCACTAGAAAGGGAATCCTGGAGAGCTGCATCAAACCAGTCAAATGACTGGAGACAAAAAAAAAAAAAAACAGAAAAATTGTTAAAAATAAAAACTCTTTTAATACCAAAATTGTGAAGTTAGAAGGTTTTCAAAAATAAAGAGCAGGAAATAAAAACCGGCCGGAAGAATGCAAAAAACAACATGATGAGATTCTGGAAGAGAAAAACTCCAAAGAAGCAAGAACGAAAGGAAGTTGAGACCTGGTTCTAAAGAGGTCAAAATCAAAAAAAAAAAAAAATGATCAAAAGAAACTATTAAAATTAAGAAAATATTCTATAATTTTGCATGCTAAAGCGGAAAATTAGAATCGATTATTTAAGTAAATTTAATCGCTGTTAATATGAAATTATCGCCGATATACCGATTGTCATTCATTTTCTATAAAATACTAATGTACGTAAGATTTACGTGAGGAAGAAACTTTCCCGCCAGTAGTGGACTGGCCCTTTTCCTTGTCGTCTTCGGTCTTTTGCTAAGCTTTAATCCGTTATTGTGAGTTACATAACTTTAGTTCTGTAACTAACTAAATTTGGACATGCAAATATATGCGTATATTTTTTAAAGAAGGATTGACTCTCACCAACTGCGGTTAGTGTTTACGCTTATTTTACGTATCGTTAATATTTATAAAAAATAACTCGTACGTGAGTTTTACGTGTAGTTAGTAATAAGCAATAATTAGAAGATAGTTCAACTAACTTTTGCTTAAAATGTATAACAAAATATGTATTTTTAAATATATTATTGATTACAACGTATTAAAACGGCTGTAATCTTTTTGCAGAAAATGGAAAACTTTTAGGAAAATCCTGTACAAATTCTTTCAGAACCGACTAATGATGAGAGCGGCGAATAGAACTGTTTAGAGGAAGATGACCATTTGTGGGAATCTGACGATAACAAAATAGAGTCAACCGTTACCTCATATAACGTTGACTGCGATCCCAATACCGATTATCTTAAGAATTCAATCGATTGATAAGCCCGTTGAAATTGTTCAAAGGAAGAATCGACAAGAAACTGATTTTTCAGTGATTTCAGTTCCACAAACATAAAATATATTCTAAGATAAATAGTCATTTGTAGTCATCAGTTCTTCTAATAAAAAAAACAGTGTCAACCAACGGATAGAATTCAATTCATATTAAATTTACATGAAAGACTAACTAACTGGTCCATGGCAAGTGTAAAGAATTAGTATTCTTTAACCTAGTCGAAAATTAAAATTAGTAATCCAGAACGTAAGTAACAAAAAAAGAACAGTACCAAATTATCAATAGAACAAAAAGGTCCACGAAAATATTGCCGACTTTGCGACCACAAATTAAAAGGATTACGACAACAAATTGCACGAAATATAAACAATCCATATGCGGAGAACATCAAACAAAAATATGTCCTAATTGTTAAAATTGTTATTTAAATATAATTATTTTGTTTACAATGAATAAAGGTCCACGAAAATATTGCCGACTTTGCGACCACAAATTAAAAGGATTACGACAACAAATTGCACGAAATATAAACAATCCATATGCGGAGAACATCAAACAAAAATATGTCCTAATTATTAAAATTGCTACTTAAATATAATTATTTTGTTTATAATGAATCGACTTTTAAATAATCTTTGTTTTAGTTTGTAGATAATCATTTGTATTAGAGTTATATACTGCTAAATAATATAAGTTCGGTATTTTCTAAAAATAAAATAGGTTATATGTTAAGAAAAGATTATATTAATAAAATAAATAAATAAAAAAATACTCAGTTATGTCAAATTTAGCAACTAAACTTTGTATTAATTCATTAGGAAATAACATAAATATTCTAGGGTAACCTATATGTTTACATCAGTCTGTTTGGAATTGCAACAAATTTCCTTTTAAGTGAAAAAGGTTAGAAAAAATTATATCGACTGTACATCATTATTTTATAGTAATTAATAATAACAAAAATATCATCTAGCAAAACGATTTTTAAAACGTGGTCGTAGGTCATTTAATTTTCATTTAATATCTTCCACTTACGTTATCTATAAAAAAAACATACTCTACACGTACATCGAAACTAGGAATTATAAATGAGAAACAACACTGTTTAAAACTGAAAAAGGAAACTTACACTTCCTATACAAAATCATTGAAATCAGTGCTTTTTGTTTTCGGTTAAAAACATGGAAGAATACATTTATATTCCATCTCTTCTCACGCCTGCTTGGTGAATAACAAAGCTATTTTACATATACAGTACATCCCCGTATCTGTTTATATTACAACCTCACACGATTTAACACGGCTGACTGTTGTAATAAATTAAATAATGCCTATATTTTTTTTTGGAAAATGTTACTTTTTTTTCTTAATAAATTGTCACAAATACCGTATAAAAAAAAATATATAAATAACACCTTCAATAAATATACGATTTAATGAATTTCAATTTAAATTTAACTAAGTATATGACACGAAAAGTAGTAAAAAAACAAAGATGGACCACTGAATGTGAAAATAGGAGGAGAAAAGATTATGGAGGTAGAAGAATTTTGTTATATGGGAAGTAGAATTACTAAAGCTGAACGAAGCAGTAGCGATATAAAATGCCGAATAGCACAAGTGAAACGAGCCTTCAGTAAGAAATATAATTTGTTTACATCAAAAATTAATTTAAATGTCAGGAAAAGATTTTTGAAAGTATATGTTTAGAGTGTCGCTTTACGTGGAAGTGAAACTTGGACGATCGGAGTATCTGAGAAGAAAAGATTAGAAGCTTTTGAAATGTGGTGCTACAGGAGAATGTTAAAAATCAGACGGGTGGATAAAGTGACAAATGAAGAGGTATTGCGGAAAATAGATGAAGAAAGAAGCATTTGGAAAAATATAGTTAAAAGAAGAGACAGACTTATAGGCCACATACTAAGGCATCCTGGAATAGTCGCTTTAATATTGGAAGGACAGGTAGAAGGGAAAAATTGTGTAGGCAGGCCACGTTTGGAGTATGTAAAACAAATTGTTGGGGATGTAGGATGTATAGGGTATACTGAAATGAAACGACTAGCACTAGATAGGGAATCTTGGAGAGCTGCATCAAACCAGTCAAATGACTGAAGACAAAAAAAAAAATGTAATTTAAAAGGCGTACAAGGAAGTAATGTGGTGTCCACATCAGATTTTTATATTAAGGTATCTACATTATTAATTTTAGAAAATAAAAATATATTTTTAAATACAATTTAAACTTTTCTGGACATCAAATAATTTAAATTTAAAAGAGCATAAAATTACAGTAAACCAATTATAATCAATTAAAAACCAAAGGATTCAAGCACAAAAATATTTTAGATTTCTCTGGTATAAGATAAATCATAATATGACGCCAGGTAAATGATTTAAACTATAATAATTTTTAATTAAACGTAAGAAATATTATTTAATAATCAACAAAACATTTTGATTAAAAAATATATTTTTATATATTAAATTAGACGACAATTTAAAAAATAATTTAGCAAAAAAGTAGAATTAAATTTATTTAATGGATTGTAGAAAATCTTGCATGCGTAGTATTACGTTGAACGGATTGAACGCTTGATTAGTAGAGGATTCATTCAGTAACATTGTCTTTTTCACACTGATTTGTCCCATCGGAGATGATAAGTGAGGAGGGATGTAAACAGTAAAGGCTCCAATAATGAGAAGACCCCCCCTACACGTCTATGTGATTAGTAACGGACGTCCTGTTTCGGGAAACGATTGTGAAGGAGGGGTACTTTGGGACTTTGCAACACAGTACAGGAGATACATCCAGAGTGTATCGATCCCGAGAGACCTCTAACCCTACTGTCTATACATCGAACTCATCCCTTTACACTGAAGCTTACTCACGAGAAACTATGTTAACTGTCACGGTTAAAGGAAACTTATTAACAAGGCAATCTTTCGATACAGAATGGGATAATCCTTTACCACCGATTAAAATCCATCGGGTTTTGACTTAAATGAAGATGGTGCCTTTCTCGTACAAAAATATTAATTAATGTTATGTTATAATTTATCAACGTACTGTGGAAATAACTTCAAAAACTTATCCGGTGGTCGCCGGTTATTGCGTTCACTGGGTAATCTAATCAAGCGCTTCTTACGATCAAATTAAGAAGACCCGATTCCAATCACAAATTTACATTAATTTTTTACCGGTTTTTATAATCACATATATTGAATTCGGCGTTTATTACGTTCAAAGCTTAAAGGAAAAGTTTTAATTTTTTTAACTTTTATTGCAATTTAGGTAAATTTGTTAGTAAAGTTTACAGTATAAGAAGAAAACTAACAGAATGTTACTAGCTGCAGGGCGTGCCTACGGTAAACCTCCGCATCTAGGCCTTCCGGGCGGGTTACACTGGCGAGCAGCGTCTCGAAATGGAATTATTAGGTGTTCAAAATTGATTACTTCTTCTATAAAAGTTTTTTTTAACGATAAAAATTCATATAACGAAAGTTAAATTATAAATCTAAGTTTATAAATTGATACTAACGAATCGGAATTTGCCGCTAGTGATCGGTACATTCCGGTGTCTACTTTTTGGTTGTAGTTCATTATATTATGAAGAAAAACAATCACATAAATAAAAAAATATGTAAAAGAAATGTTTAAAACATCACTCTAAAATTAAACACACTAAAATGTAAAAAAAATTTTAGGACAGTATCTCAGAATGGATTTTATAACAAGATCTGATTGTGAAGTAAGATTATGTGAAAAGTCATAGCTTCAAATTAAAAACTTAATGTTTTTGCCAATTTTTTTATATGCGTAATGAACGGGCTAAAGAGTCTGGTGCTGCAGCACCCGAACCATAAGAGTGGTTATTAAAATGTTTTCTACTTTTTAGTCTTTATAAATTTATACGTTTCAGCTGCGCTAGCGCACAGGTTTGAGCGTATTTAGCGAAAGATCGGATCGGTACGTTTTAGAGTGGGTGAGTTCAATTAAAACTTAGGGCTAAACGTTTTAATTTCCGCATAACCAAGATCCGGTCGATCAAGAATGCTTCCGATCCATTCAACAGTAAGGGCTTGACCTGCTGATACATACGCCGTTTGAATCGTGAAAAACGGTTACCGAGATATTACGGTGACACCCCATCACACCCCTCCTAAATTTCTGAACGGCGCCCTAGGGACAATTGAAAATATTATGATCCGATGGGTACCACTGGCAGCGGATGGGTTATCTTGAAGGGGGGGAGGTCTAAAAATATTTTGAGAACGCTAGGATCGACCGTTTTCTAGATATTTGCTATTTTCATCCGAAAATTTAGATCCGGTTAAAAAGTACTAAACATTCCCAAAATCTCGATACTTAATAATATGACAAGTATACACCTGACCACCACGAGACACGTACTAACGAATCGGGATTTTCCGTTAGTAATCGGTACATTTCGGTGCTAAGCTAAGGGGGACGCATACACAGAGACACACAAATACCTACATTTAAAAACCTTACATTTTAAAAAATATATCGTAATTTAATTTTTAATTAGCCTAACTATTACGTCGAAAACCAATACATACATACTGTTATAATTTGTAAAATCTTTTATTTAAGTTACGCACTGTATTTTTTTAATTTAAGTTAATGTGCAGTTATTTATTGTTTCACACTGAAAATAAAAATTAAACAATGTGAGTCTTATACGTACGAAATAACCGACTCACGTTTGTCGACTGCGCAGTTGCCGACTCCATTCTCGGATAATTTGACTGTCGCTTATTACGATCAAAAGCGGAAATCCTAACGTGATCATAAAAACCGTCGATCACTGTACATACCACTGTATATTTGTTAAACTTAGAAATTCAGTAGCACTTAAATATTTAAAGAGGATCAACAAGTAATAAAAACAATTTAGAAACATATTAAAACAATCAGATAAAAGAAAATTATCTAACGAACGCAAGTAACAAAGTCTTGTTTTAAAGTTACTTACAGAGACGATTAGGATAGATTTTAAATGGGTTAAAGCTTTCCAAATTTGCAGTAATTTTAAGGAAAAATTAATAATTATATAAAAAATAAAAGTGAGAAAATGTGGTTCACAACCTACAATTCAAAAATCTCTGAATAAAAATTACTAGTCAGCATTAAATGCTCGATGACTTAAATGAAGCTTGCGAAAGTCCGGGTATCAGGACAAACAAACAGAAGACAAACAGTATGATATTAGGTGAAAAAGAGGAGAGGATTTAGTTAAGATATGAAATGTATTTTTAGAGGTGAAGAAATTTCAGTACTTAGGGAATTTTTTAACTGAAGACCTGAGTTGCACAGTTGAAATTAAAACAAGAATATCAAGAAGTAAGCAGGCATTTACTAAGAATGAAGATTACTATATGGAAAGTCAAACTTAGCGTTAAGGAAGACATTAATGAAATATTTTGTTTTGAGTGTGATGCTCTATGGAACTGAATCATGGACAAAGTCAAACAGAAAACGAATTGAGGCTTTTAAAATGCGGGTGTGGCGGAGAATGATAAATTTCAGACGGCAAGACCATGTGACAAATGAGGAAGCATTAACTAGTATCGGAGAGAACAAGAAAATGCTAAACGTGATTGAATGTAGGAAAAGGAACTGGCTAGGGCGTTGTTTGAAGATGTTTATTAATGGATGCGATAGAAGGCTTGATGAATGTAAGGAAAGGAAGAGGAAGGACGAGATTTCAGATTATAGACAGGATTATGGAAAAGGTAATTATGAGCAAACAAAGAAGTTAGCAAAGGATAGAACAAGGTGGAGAGCAGCTGCCGTGAAAGGACCTGCTCTAAAGCAGAACACATGAATGAATGAATTATGTAGATAAATTAAATAAAAAATGCGTTAAATTACAATAAATCAGTTTTTACTGGATGAAAAAATATATACAAAGATAAAAGTAGGTCAATATTCTAAGCAATCATATAGTGAATAATTTAATTATTTAAAAAAAAAAAATTTGAGACATAAAATTACTTATAAATAAAATTTAAAAACCGATTGAATTTTTTTACTGACTTTTCGAAGAAAGTACAGTATTAATTTTGATCGCACGGTGGGAGTGGTGTTTAAAAAATAAATTACCTCTACGGTTTGAGGTATGAGCAGAGCCGGATCCAGAGAAGCGGCTATGTGGACCATGGCCCGCCAAAGGCCCGAGACATTGAATATTGAAATCCCAGTCGAAAAGAATTGAAATATTTCACCAATACTGTATTGTCAAAATACATTAAACTCGAGCAGCCAGGCCGAACGGGCAATAGTAGAGAGTTTTGTAGTATACTTAGCAAAGGAAAGGATTGCTGAAGGGATCTAGAGCTCTGCTTGGATTTCTCTTTTATTCTATTTTTGTTGATGCTTTGTTTTATAAATGATGTTTTTGTTGTTCTTGTCCTTGTTTTGTTTTGTTTTAATTTAAGACTTAATATAAGACTTAATAGAAAACTACAGAGGCATATCTCTCCTGGATTGCACATACAAAACCCTGTCGAGAATCATATACAACCGATGCAAAGACCAACTTGAACTGGAACTTGGGGAATACCAAGGGGGATTTAGGCCATGGAGAGGTTGCCCGGAGCAAATAATATCCCTAAAACTTATGATGGACTTATATAAAAGACGGAAAAAACAACTAATAATCACCTTCGTCGACTTTAAAAGGGCCTATGATTGTATACACCGACCATCCATGCTGAATATTCTGAGAAACCTGGGCCTTCACCCTTAACTCGTAAACATGATAAAATTAACTTTAACCAATACCCGGTCCAGAGTGAAATTCAGAGGTGAACTCTCTCAACCCTTCTACATAAAAACTGGATTGAGGCAAGGAAACGGCCTCTCACCACTCCTTTTTAACTGCGCCCTTGAATTTGTCATGAGAAAATGGTATGAAATAAATCCCAAAAATATAAAAATGGGTACTAAGAAAAACTCCATCACACTAAATTGCCTAGGATTTGCAGATGACCTCGCTCTTTTAGCAAATAATATTCAAGAAGCCAAAACACAAATCATGAGCCTTCAAAACCTAGCACAAAAGATAGGGCTTCATATCTCTTTCGAAAAACTGAACTAATGGCCATAGATCCTCTGGTAATAGAGCGTATTACGGTAAACAATCAGAAAATTAAAATAGTAAAACAATTTAAATATCTAGGGGAAATAATAACTTATAATTTAAATGAAAAAGTGGCATGGCAAAACAGGACAAATAAAATGATTAAATCCCAAAAATTAACTCGGTCAACATATAACAAAAAATGCCTTTCTGCTAAAACAAAACTTAAACATTATAAAACTGTAGTACAGCCAGAAGTCACCTACGGAAGCGAGACCCTTTTCAAAATCACTCAGAAAAATCGAATTGAAAAAATTCTGAAAATAGAGAGGAGAATTGTCAGAACGTGTATCAATAAAAAACACCAAAAAGAAGACCGATGGTGGATTGTGCCAAATGAGGTGGTGTATCGAGAAATAGAGCCTGTTACTGAAACTATGGGGAAAAAATGAATCTCTTTCTTCGGTCATTTCATAAGGACACCGCAAACAAGTCTGTCAAGAAATATCATCGAAAAGCTCTGGTTCCAAAAGCTAGAAGTAGGATGGATCAAAGAAATTAGAGAAGATATGAAAGAATTGGGAATTTCCCTGACCGACCTACAGAATAAAACTGGAAAAATTACAAAGCTAAAAGATAAAAGCATTAGATTTAAACAAAAGACAGACAAACGACAAAATACGACGAAGAGGGTGTTTACGGATGAAGAAAAGAAAGCAAGATCTGAACGGATGAAGAAATACTGGGCAGCTCGAAAGAGTAAAATAACACGCTTTTCTCAGAAAAGATCCAACGAAAATTGACTTAAGTGGTCCCATGTTGGCCGTAAAAGCATAATAATAATAAGACTAAATAACTCTTAATATAAGACTTGGTGAGCTGCACGAGATTGTTTTGAGTTCATTAGTAGTAAGTAGAATGACGGAAATTTCACTCGTGACATTCGCATCGATGGTCGAGGTGAAATGGAATACGTCAAAAATCGAGGTTCGAAGATGACCTCCGGTAAAGCCCATAAGGGCTCGGAATGAAGGAGTTGATGGAAGGTGTCTTCTATACGGGGTCAGGATGTATTGTTAAAATAACTAGTTGCATGTTACAACTCTGAAATTAACGTGAATGTATCATTTTTCATAATAGGTACTTAACAGTGGCTGACGTCACTTGTTCTAATGCATTTTCATTTTTTTTTTTTTTTTGTCTTCAGTCATTTGACTGGTTTGATGCAGCTCTCCAAGATTCCCTATCTAGTGCTAGTCGTTTCATTTCAGTATACCCTCTACATCCTACATCCCTAACAATTTGTTTTACATATTCCAAACGTGGCCTGCCTACACAATTTTTCCCTTCTACCTGTCCTTCCAAAATTAAAGCGACTATTCCAGGATGCCTTAGTATGTGGCCTATAAGTCTGTCTCTTCTTTTAACTATATTTTTCCAAATGCTACTTTCTTCATCTATTTGCCGCAATACCTCTTCATTTGTCACTTTATCCACCCATCTGATTTTTAACATTCTCCTATAGCACCACATTTCAAAAGCTTCTAATCTTTTCTTCTCAGATACTCCGATCGTCCAAGTTTCACTTCCATATAAAGCGACACTCCAAACATACACTTTCAAAAATCTTTTCCTGACATTTAAATTAATTTTTGATGTAAACAACTTATATTTCTTACTGAAGGCTCGTTTAGCTTGTGCTATTCGGCATTTTATATCGCTCCTGCTTCGTCCATCTTTAGTAATTCTACTTCCCAAATAACAAAATTCTTCTACCTCCATAATCTTTTCTCCTCCTATTTTCACATTCAGTGGTCCATCTTTGTTATTTCTACTACATTTCATTACTTTTGTTTTGTTCTTGTTTATTTTCATGCGATAGTTCTTGCGTAGGACTTCATCTATTACGAAATGTAAATTGGTAAAGATCGCGTTATCGATCGGTATACTAAGATGCGTAAAAAATCGAGATTTATTTATTTTGTTAATAAATTATTGTATTTTATTATTGTGTAAAGTTTTGGATTGTAATGGATTAATCATAAATAATGAAATGAAAGAACAAATAAAAATCAACTTCATTTAATCTTCATCTTATTACATTAACTCATCTTACGTATATTATGTAATTTTGATTGTTTACATGGTAGTTTTGATTAAACTAGTTACGACTACACAGTCCGATCTTAAAGTTAATTTAGTTTCTGCTGTTTTCGTGAGGTTCACTTCCAATAATTAACAGCTTAATTTTTATAAATCGAAATGAAATCGATTTTCGATGGAACCAAAAACGATTTTTGGTGTTTAAAAATATTTCAGAATATAGTATGTATCCGATAGAAGTGTAAGACCAAATTAGAAGGAAGTAAGAAAATGTGGCCGTTGCTCTCAACGACCGCCCCAAATCAGTTGTTGGATCCTCCCGTTGGTATGGGAAATACAAAAACACCATTCACTTAAATTGGGATTTCCTTGTATATTTATAAGCCGAAGTATAAAATTCTATGGCTGGAAAATATCTAAAACTACCAGATCAATTTCAATGAAATTTAGCTGTAGTAGTTTATATGAATTATACATATGAAAATTGGAAAAAGATTGGTTGAGTATTTTTTTGAGTTACACTCAATTAAAATAAAAAAAAATTGAGCGGGTTTAAGTTAAAAACATAGTTCGTTATAATACTGCAAATTGGAACGTTGACGCTTCTTTATATTCGGTATCTTTTATTAGCAATATTAAATCCAATTAATAAAATACTAAAAGCAAATTAATTAAACGAAAGGTTAAATTTCTGTTCGTTATAGTGTCGAATTCCCTGTCCTGCTTCGAGGCAACGTACCGAGTTTCGAAATTTTTTTAGAATTCATTTATTTGTAGCATCGATTAAACAGTACCTTATCAAAAACGGATGTGTTATCTCTTTATGATCTCTCTACTGACGCTCAAGATCACTCTAAACTTTATATAACTTTGTTTTTTCTGTTGCTCCGACTCTTTTGAGATAATCCGATATTCTAACCCATCTGAGAAAGCTAAACTAAGGTTACAATCCCCAGTCTCCCAATATAAATCCGTTCACCGAACTGGTATCCCGTTGGGATTGATACCCCCCCCCCCTTCCACAGGATTGTTTGACTTAGCAGGTCACCATATCTTGAAGGTTAAGTATTAGAGTTACAGGGAGAGAATTTTTCGCATGAATTCTTGTTTTATATGCCATCTGTATGCGGTAAGTATCACTAGGCGTCTTCACTGCCATTCGATAGAGCTGTAAAACTCCCCAGTCAAACTCGTAGAAGTCATTTATTTTTATACAAAATTTACTACAGAACAAAGTTAACATATTTTTGTAAATTAGTGTTCACTAGAAATTTTTTTTTTAATTTCTTCAGCCGGCTGCATTCCTAAATCAATTCCATTATTTTGAGATACACGTGTGTTTCCGAAAAAAAACATTTATTTAATAAAACTAATTGTAATTAATGATGAGTAATGTGCAGTTGATTGAAATTTACAGGATACAATTCTTTATAAATTACAATTCTTACAAATTCTTACACAAATCTTTATAAATTTATTACTATTATTATGTTTTTTTGTCTTTTTTTTAAAATAAAGTTTGTATTACTAATGAACAAACAAGAATGGGGACAATCTTAGGTAATGGATATAATTCCCGTCGGAAATCATGATAATATCAGACATAAAAAGAGCAAGGATTGCTGTACAATTGTTATACATAATAAGTAAAATTTCACGGTAGAGATCACAGGAAATATAAATGAAATTATTGAATACAAGAAACATAAGATGAGGAATTATGATTTATATTAATAAATTATAAAACTCACATTATTGTTATAATTAATCCGTACTACACATTCAGATACATTTTATACGCCTGGTAATAACAATTTTGAAAATATTTCGTGACGATAAAAAATACATTTTTTATTATATTCTTTTTAAAAATACTATTTTAAGTTTTTATATCTCATGACGGCATTACATCTTTATTTAATGGCCTCTTTTTGTCTTCCTTTCTGTCGCATTAACGAGAGTTTAATTGGATTCTATTGTTTTCTTTAGGGTCTCATTTTTTACACTACATTTTGTTTTGCTTCTGGCATTTCTGGCACTAGTTCATTCCCAATTACGCACACACACACACAATGCTTCAATACAAAACATTCGCGCAAAGCTATATAATGTGTACAGACTAAAAAAAATTGAACATCTGAAAATAAATATAACGTTTCAGTAATTACTTTTATTTACTTTGTTATTTTATCTTAATTTGTTAAAAAAAAAACTTTTTTGATAGTGCTTTTTTTTTTTTTTTAAATCCTGTTGAAGCAAAAAATCTTTATTTACAAAACCTTACACAAAATTAAACCATTATGATATATCAACGATCCAGTATCTTAGTTTACTGACTTTTATATACAGAAAAATGAATACCGTCGGCTGTCGTAAAAAATTGATACTTCGTGGATGGATTGAATTTTATCTTACTGATACAAAAAATTAAAAATACTTTTAACGCATAAAAATCAAAATGTCAAACAAAATTGTAAAAGTGAGTTTGTGAACACAGAATCTATTTAAATGATTATTATAGTATGTATCAACTGTTTAGTGTGTTTCTTAAAAGAATTTTTATTTGTTTCTTTGCATATATATGTTACCATAAAAGACCGGTATCAGGCAAATATCGATATTCTCCGGTGAATGTCGACACATACCAAATCTGACGACAAATACCGTAATTGGTGAAATATTTGACCAAATATTTCGGTGAGAGACCGAAATATTTTCTTATTCGGACTTTCGCCGTTATTTCTCGACAAACACATATAAGCTCTAGAGGGGGTCGAAACGATAACTAGAAACTAAAAAAAAAATCACCCCAAACTAATCATTAAGGTAAATAGATTACAAGAAACCCTCGTAAAAAAAAAATGAAGTTTAAATTTAAGCCAAACGTAACCTACGTTCGCTAAACTCGTTTAATTAACGTTAAATATATAAATTATATATGCTATTCTTCAACATTGGAAGCGATTAATGAAATTCACCACAATTATAAAAAAAATTTAATCAAATTTTCTGCATTTTACAAATTGGAAGGGCCAATCAGGATATACAGAATAAAATCAGTATATAGGTATCAGGGCTGTATCAGGATATACAGAATTAACTGTAGGAATGAACAATAACGATACAAATAAGTAGCCAGATGGTTTGCCGTTTGTTCAATTTTTACTTCCTTGTACCAAATAAAGGAAGTATAGCGATCGCGAAAAATTACAGTTTTCAAATTTCAACGGAAATATCCATTTTAACCATCCCTGAATCCATTTTGACTAATTTCGGCGTGACGTCTGTAGGTGAGTATCTTGTATAACTCAAAAACGATAACCGTAGGATGTTGAAATTTTTTATTTAGGACTGTTGTAACATCTAGTTCTGCACCTTCCCTTTTGATTACAATCGATTTGACCAAAAATGTCCAAAAAAGCCCCCAAAAAAAAATTATTTTGGACATTTTTTTAACTGCAGTAATAAGCCCTCGTTGAGAGCTTTTTAATAATATATCATAAGTGGTACTTATTTTCATTGGTTCCAGAGTTATATCCAAAAAAAAACTTTTAATTATGAAATATTAGGATCTTATAAGGGGAAGGCACATCGGTTAAAATCCAACTTTATCTCCCTTTTTTTAACTTTTTTTAAATTTATATATATTGATTATTAAAAGTTATTAACCTCCGATGGTAAAAAATTGTTTACAATAAATAATAATTCAATAACAATAAAAACATAAATGATAAAATATATGAAATAAAATTTTATGTACTTTTCATTTTAAAAAACTGGGTATATGTAATTTAAAAGGCGTACAAGGAAGTAATGTGGTGTCCACATCAGATTTTTATATTTAGGTATCTACATTATTAATTTTAGAGAATAAAAATATATTTTTAAATACAATTTAAACTTTTCTGGACATGAAATAATTTAAATTTAAAAGTGCATAAAATTACAGTAAACCAATTATAATCAATTAAAAACCAAAGGATCCAAGCACAAAAATATTTTAGATTTCTCTGGTATAAGATAAATCATAATATGACGCCAGGTAAATGATTTAAACTATAATAATTTTTAATTAAACCTAAGAAATATTATTTAATAATCAACAAAACATTTTGATTAAAAAATATATTTTTATAAATTAAATTAGACGACAATTTAAAAAATAATTTAGCAAAAAAGTAGAATTAAATTTATTTAATGGATTGTAGAAAATCTTGCATGCGTGGTATTAAGTCGAACGGATTGAACGCTTGATTAGTAGAGGATTCATTCAGCAACATTGTCTTTTTCGCACTGATTTGTCTCATCGGAGATGATAAGTGAGGAGGGATGTAAACAGTAAAGGCTCCAATAATGAGAAGACACGTCTATGTGATTAGTAACGGACGTCCTGTTTCGGGAAACGATTGTGAACATATCTGAATCAATTTTGATAAGTTTCGGCGTGACGTCTGTATGTACGTATATATCTCGTATAACTCAAAAACGATTAGCCGTATGATGTTGAAATTTTGGATTTAGGACTGTTGTAACATGTAGTTGTGTACCTCTTCTTTTGACTGCAATCGAATGAACCAAAAGTGTCCAAAATCCAAAAAAGTATGTTTCTATATTATAGTAATTATAAGCTCTTATTGAGAGTTTACCAACAATATATCCATAAGTGGTACTTATTTTCATTGGTTCCAGTGTTATAGCCGAATGAAACTTTGTATTTGGATCTTAGAAGGGGAAGGCATATCGGTTCGAATCAGACTTCATCCCTTTAACTTTTTTAAAAATTTAATTTAAATATATTGATTTATTAATAATTATTAATCTCTCATTGTAAAAACACTTTACGATGAATAATAATTCAATAACAAAAAAAAAAAAAAAAAAAAATGAAAAAATATGAGAAGATTTTAATGAAATAAAATTTTATGTACTTTTTATTTTAAAAAAAAGTGTAAATGTAATTTAATAGGCGTATAAAGAATTCATGTGTTGTCCACAACATATTTTTTTTAGAAAAATACTTTTATTCAATTTTCACAATCAGTGCATGTTGAATACGATGAATTTGTCATCGTAAATCAGCTGATTTCGTAATCGAGAGTTCTAAAGTTAAAATCCTAATAACGGTAGTTGGCTTTATTCGAATTTGAATACCAGATCGCGGATACTAGTATTATTTAGTGATTGGATTTCAATTAACCACACATCTCAGGAATGGTCGGCCAGAGTCTCTTCGATATTATATGTATGTTTATTCAATTACTCAAACTTTAATTGTTGATGTGATTATAAGTAAAAAAAAAAAAATAATAAATTGAAAAAAAAAATCCACAGTAAAATACACAATACATTTACTGAATAAATATGGAGTTTCTGTAATTTCAATAAGAGAATTTAATAAATTTTCTGATATTTAATTATATAAATTGATGACAAAATGTATTATTATTTATCTCAAACCATTTGAAAGCATAATGTATCTATTATTTTCAAACCATCTCCAACATATGCAATCCATCATCTGTCTTAATCTTTTTTCTCGTAGATAATCCTAAATACTAGCTTTATATTTTCTCCCCGTTTTCCATTTTTATGATTATCTTTTCCAAGAAGTTATTATCTCCCTTCTTCGTTATAACTGTACTTCTTTATTTTATAGACAATGTCATTAAATTTATTCAATTACACAATAACTGTCTGAAGACGATATTTCAGTAGACAATTTTTGATAAAGACAATGGCAACTGATATAATAAATATCGATCGATATAGACAACGTCAAATTATTTAGCAAAAGAAGTTCTAAATTATTTACTTTTAGGTTTTTTTATTTATGATTTACATAGCAGTGAGTTTGGTGAGGATAAAAATTTCAAGTGTCAAGTTAAATTTTGTAACGATAGGTTCAGTAGTTTTTTTGGTTATCAGGGGCAAAAGAATATGTCATTGTCTATATAACAGTGAGAATTTTTGTCCTAATATAAGGTAAAAAAATAAATAAAACTTCAAACATTTATTTTTTGGGGTTATTTGAATAAAATAAAAACTAACATTTAAAACTTTTCCTAGTGATAGATTTAAAATTATTTTCATTTTGTTAACCCTTAATTAAGAAAAAGGAATGAAAAATTTAAATTAGATGGTTTGAAAGAAAAAAAAAATTATTATTATTTATAGAGCTTCCATTTTACGTTTGGGGTAATTTTAAAGAAAATATTTTGTGGTACTGTTATCTAATTGTACTATTTTTTAATAAGCAAAATGTAGATACGAGTTAAATTTTCATTGATTCAAGCGACTTTAATAAATTGCGTTCTTCATTTTCCTACTCCTTCATAAGATTTAAAAAAAAATTGATAATATTTTCTCTAATATTAGAGAAATTAATTATTGGTATTAATTTATTACTAATACTAGTTTAATTTAATTATTGGTATTATTTATTATTAGTATTAATTATTATTAATACCAGCCAGTATTAATAATATTGGATGATATTAGAAAAACTCTTTTCGTAAAATATGAAATTAGATCGAGATGATTCGTGTATGATATGTGCACAAAAATATTCATGAAGACATTTTTAGCCTATTTTTTATTCAGAAGTACCAAAAAACAAAAATATAGTAAGTGGTAATATTTATTTAAAAAATATATATCTATATATATTATAAAATTAATTAAATAAATTATCCCTTTTTAGTTCGTTTCACACAAATGAAATCATCTACCTCACTTAAATAACTTAGTAATAGAATTACCTCTTTTCTTTTGTCTGTAATTACTAAACTAATCTTTGAAACATTTCCAATTAGTAGCCAAATCGCCATTGAGCCTAACAGAGCTCCGTAATCCCTCATATTGCCGATATAAATGTTTCTTGATACAAAATCCATTTATATGTAACTACGTGTACTTAAATGTACCTAAAATTTCATCATTGCCATTGTGTTATAAGTAATAATAATAATTTATTTTATTTTGTACTATATAACAGCTATAGTATGTTGAACAATCAATACAGGTATTATAAACCCGTATAAAAAAGTTGGACCATTACAATATTTTCCTCTCTACAGCTGTAGCTCTATTACACTGTTAGACGGGAAAGTAAAACACGTTAACAAATACGTACAAGTAATATGAATAAACTTAAATGATAATAAGTTACTCACAACATTATAATAATAATAATTTTAATAATAACAGAAAAAATGAAGAATGACTAACTTGAAAAAACAAATTAATTGAAATAAAAACTGTTATCATTTTTGGTGTTAATCACGCACATATAATTTTACAATCTCGTCTTTAAAGCTCTTTTCTTCAAATCTCCAAAAATGTATTCTGTCCTAGAAAAAGTGCCAACCTCCTTTCCTTCTCTTCATCAGTGAAAAGTCTGATCGTAGCTTGGGAAGAAAACAATTAAAATCTCTTGCCGAGCTGCCTCTTGTACGCTTCAATATTATATTTAGCATGAAGCCATCGATAAAAATACATCAAGTCTAGTTGGCCATTGCGATATAATGTATTAACTAAAAATATTATATATGCACTCTCTTTTTTATAGCGGTTGAATTACGTTTTGAAACCAATACAGGTAAATTTTACATCCGTTTCACATTTTCATATTTATGATAGCCACGAGAACGTTTCTTCACCTTAAAAACTGAAAACTTCATTTTCAACAAATCTCTTCCAATCTGAACAGTAACAAGCTGCTGGCGTTTACTTGAGTTAGATTTTAATTCAATGGCGAGATCGTTTAAGAACGCCTGGTTGGCTGATTTTCTTGTCGAATCACACCGACATTTTCCAGTTTAACTTTCATTAACTCACGTTTTGTACTGATGAAATATCTTTAGCCCTTCTTCCCTACAATTTTGTTGTCCTCAAGTACTTCGTTTCTCCAGAAATAAATCAGTGATCGTACTTATTCGCTTTCTAGGAAAACGTTGAAAATCTGATGATATAAAATTTTTTTAGAGGTACTTTTCTCACAATTAGAGAAATCGGGATGATTATTTACTATCGCTTATACTTTATTCAATTTTGGTAGTTTATTACCGTGAAAAGATGTACCTTTTGTGGAAAAGCTTTTTAACAAATACATAGCATTCCCTGAAAAGAGCTGTATCAATTTTTTTTTTTGGATTGGGTAATTCATTTTTCTGTCTGTGTCATCTGATTTCAGATTATAAATGTTGAAATATGGGTAAGAGCCTTTGTAACGACTCATAGTATTTTATAGGAATTGACAGAATGGTTTTAAGTAATGATTTAAAAACATTAAAAACTATTAATTTTTCCTCGTTTTTCTTTTCATATAATTAACTTGGAGCAATACCGTCTCTTTTAATATGGAAAAAATAAAATAAGTAAAAACCGTTTAAAATAAAAATAAGAAATTTAAGTTAGTTAAAAAAAATATAACTTAGTCATAGTATTAACAAAATTATTTTAAACAAATACAAAATAAATTGTAAATGTAATTAATTACACCGGGTGATTCAGAAAGGACTTCAGAACTTTAAAATCATATAAAGATTTATTGAGATAACTTACAGATTCGGTTTTTCATTTCATAGAAAAACACATCATGTTTATCACCCATAATTCACTTTGGTTTGATATGGCTTTCATTTGTAATATGACATACATCCCACCTAAACTCGATTTCATTTCAGACAGTAGCCAGAAAGCGGGCTTTACCTCTGCAGCTGCAGCGTTAATTCGAAGTCTCAGCTCAACAAAATCAGCAGGCAAAGGTAAACCTGATCTTTAGTGAAACCCCACAAGAAAAAATCTAGCAAGATCAAATCTGGGAAATGAGGTGGCCATGCAAATGAACCATCACTACCAATCCACCGACCTCCTAATCTAGTATTTATTAAATCTCGGACTTCTACGCAGTAGTAAGGTGGTGCCCCGTCTTGCTGATTCCATCTTGGTCATCATCCTGTAACTGAGGAATTAAAAAATGTTGAAACATAACCAGATAAGCGATACCATTTACATTTTCCTCCTGCAAGAGAAACGGGCCGTACAGTCTTTGTTTGCTTATGGTACAAAAAATTGACCTTAGGGATATCACGAATGTTCTGCAGTGTTTCATGAGGGTTGTCGCTACTCCATCATTTGGTAGTTCACTTTGCCACCGAGGTGAAACGTTGACTCATAACCAAAAATTGTATTATTTAAAAATGTATCGTTGTCTGTAATTCTACCCCTTAATTTCCACACAGAACTGCAGCCTAACAACTTTTTCATTATTTATAACGTGTTTAACCACGGCCAGTTTGTATGGCAGGCTTCAAGCGCAATCGTTTACGCCCCAAACAGTGGTTTGTGGAATCCCAGTCTCACGTGACGCACAATTTGATTTCTTCGGGTAACTTGAAAAGCTTTCTCCGAGTTGTTCCACAGCAGCTTCAGGGAAGAGTGGCCGTCTTGGTGATTTTGTATGTTTAACAGAAAAATATGTTTCAATGAATATTTGGTGCCAAGACGTAATTGTATGCCTACAAGGATGATCCCTACTGTACTCTCTAGGAAAATTACGTTGAATTGGAATTTCTAAGTGCAAATCGTGAAACCAAAACTTACAGTAAGCACGTTTCTTACTTGCAGTATATTTATCCATTTTTAACAACACTGGTGGCAAAATGTGGTAGTAATGAACTACGTGAGTATTTCATGGGGTTTGGCATGAAATGAGACCACAAGTAAACGTCTTAGTTATCAAAATACATTTTTATATGTTTTTAAAATTGTGAAATCCTTTTTTGAATCACCCGGTATAATAGAAATATTAAACATTAACCAATCAGAACGAGAAGTACAAAACGTAGCACACAACAATTGAGATGTAGATACAACAAATTTGACGGCAATATGTCTAAACCAGGAATGTGAGCGTATTACAAGCATTGCGCATATTTTTAACATTTTCTACTCTTTCACGAACGGATTAAAAAACCATTCATGACGTCAATCTGTTTTAATCAGGATACAACTAAGAATAAAAATAAGGTTTATTGTTACGATAACTTAACAAAAAGTGAACACAATTAATTCAACAGCGTGAAACTAACCGGAGTACAAGGATAGTGTCAAATCCCATGAGACTATTGGCATTGTCTCTCATTCTCTCACCAACTTCATATCATCACAATCTGCATGATCTATGTGTACATGATCTACAATGCGATTCGCGAAGAATGTAACAAACTTTCAAGACACATTCTTTACACCTTAATTTTGGCTTTAGAAATTACAGTCTGGCTTAATTTTACTGAAGTCGCAGAAATCAGGGCAAAATCTTTCACCAAACAATACTCGCTAGTTAAGCGTTTTCGACCTGTATACGAGGTGTGATAAAAAAATACGGTGAATGAATTTTTATAGCGGCAACTGCCGACGCTACATCCATATGCTGTAATTTATCCAATAGCGTGATCAACTGAAACAGGCAGGGGCAAGTTGGAAAACGTTCGAGCTTGCCAGTCAGCTGCCAGAGCCGCTAGAGTGTGGTTATGTTTATCGTGTCTGTCGCGCAACATGGATTTTGAACAACGCATTAACATTAAGTTTTGTTTTAAGTTGCAAAAGAGTGCCAAAGAAGCTCACGAAATGTTAGAATCGGTGTACGGCGATAATGCGGTAACTTTGAAGACTGTGTACAAGTGGTATGACCGATTTAAAAACGGAAATGAGTCTGTTGAAGACGAGCAGCGTGCGGGACGTCGAGTAACCTCAAAAATAGTTGAAAATGTGCAAAAAGTGGAAACAATGGTTCGTTCAAACAGGCCAATGACTATTCGAGAGCTATCGGAAGACCTTAACTTCTCGTACGGATCCGTTCAAAGCGAAACGGTGTACGAAGAAAGCGACCAGAAAAATGGACCAATGGCTTCCTTCTTCACCACGACAACGCGCCGTGTCACACCTCGCTTCTCATTCGCGAGTTTCTGGCCGAAAAAAGTGTTCCTGTCTGTCCACATCCGCCATACTCACCGGATTTAGCACCATGCGACTTTTAGCTTTTCCCAAAAATTAAAACTGTGCTTAAAGGAAAACGTTTTGACACCATTGTTGACATTGAGAGGGCCACGAGCGAGCAGCTGAAAGCCCTTCCAAAAGACGCCTTCCAGAAATGCCTCCAATCGTGGAGTCAACGTTGGGATAAGTACTTTGCTAGCCAAGGACAGTACTTTGAAGGAGATTAAATCGAATTCTATGTAACCTTATTAATTTTTTTAATAAAAATTTATTCGCCGTATTTTTTGATCACACCTCGTATATGAATTTTCTTCTTTATTTTCACCAGCAGAACATGTTCTCTGAAAGCGTGTTACATTCTTTCGTGTTCTGTATGTACGAAAAAGACGATGACAATTTTTCTATTTCAGTAAGTTTGGTATTTGGTGATCCAAATAGATACTAAAATATAGAAAAATAAACAGGACTGAACGTTAGCCAGAATCAAAATTTATAAAGATGACCATTACAGGTAAATTTTTATCACTGGTTAAATATTATTAACCGATGAAGTCGTTAAACTATAAAATCACAAACTTTTATATCGTGAAGAATAAAGAAGAAAAAGAAAATTAAACTTCTGAATGAAAACAAAAACCGAACGATTCTTTAAAAGTGTAAATCAATACGTTTTATCGGTTAAATTTATTCTCATTTACTACTTTTCAGTATCGGTTTGAGATAATTCGTAGCTTTAGTAAAACTTTTGACGTATATGTAATGTACGTATTTCATACATTATTTTCTGAGAGAAAGCTTAAAAGTGCCAAGAACGATCCAAATAACCTTGTGGTCTAGTTAGCGCCGATTTTAACTTCAAAAGTTTGTATAAACTTTCCGAGTTGAATTTCTCTTAAAGTAGAACAGAAACTTTGAAGTAAATTCAGGACAAAAATTTATTTAAATCCCGTCTATTATTATGGAAAGTACTCTTCAAATTATTTCATTGTGGCAACGTCAATCCCTAAGGGGTTGTTTAGATTGATTTCAAAACGATAAAGTAATTTAAATGATGATTTGTTGAAAATAATAAAATTACCTTAAGCCAATAACTTGTTCCAATTTTTATTTTTTTTAAAAAGGTATTATTTAATGTAAAAATTCAAAATAACGAACTAATTAGTATAAGTTTTTTTAAAAAATAAAAAGTAAGAAATAAATTTTAAACATTCACATTTAATATAACGTTGATCGATTTTCAATTCCGCGGAAGTTTGATGTTAACAAAGTTTTATTTATAACAACGATTATTATTAAAATACGAGATATTTGTTTTTTTTTTTTTAAAGGAAATCATTATGTCAGTAAACGACTGAAGAATCGTTATTAAAGCTGAAGCAAAAAAAGACTGATTAATGAATTTCGTCTACGAGGTTTTTTTTTTATAAAACCTCTTCAACTTTTCTTTAAAATTGATTGATTGAGCTCCTTTTATTGCTAGAAAAAGTACCTAAAATACCCTATTAAGATATTAAAAAGATAATCATGAAACCTAAAATATATAACTAAAAGAAAATATTGTTCATAATTATTTGTAGAAAAATTTATCATTAAATTATACTTAATATTTATAAATTTGATGAAATTAATAATTATGAAATAGTTTTTTCTTTAATCTAATTTTTAAAATGAAATATGAAATGAAAACAATTACTATCAGATATTCAAAGAGATAGTTTATGATAGTTAAGATGGCTAATTCTGAAAAATTATAAAGTCGAAAAAGAAAAAAACCGAATAAAAAATCTAAAACTAGATGATTAATTTTGAATGTCAAATTACCATAATTAGCAGATACAGATGAATTAGGAAAAGTAAACATGTAATGAACTTATCACTTAAAAATCAGTCCACGCTATTTTTAATTCATAATGGATTTCTACGTCGAAGTAATGTTGAAATTATCTATTTTTTTTTTTTTTTTTAAATAAGCACTAAATGAGCCTGGAATAAAGCTTAGTGACCAGTCAGATAGGGAAGTTAAAGCAGTTGCAAACTGCTTATACTGATAGCTTAAGGGCAGTATTTGTTTGAGCTAACCTTTTACTTTCGGTATGGATAAAATAAATCTATTGTATCAATAAACTATTAACAGTTAATTAAAACAAAAAAAAAATATTAAAGACATATTATATCTGTTACTTTTTGTTAGTATTGTTTTCCTGTTTGTATCATACAGCAGTTTATTTTTTATATGATATACATATAAAAAAACGTATATATATATATATATATATACGAGGTGTGTGAGAAAAGTAATGAGGCTGACGTTTTACTGACCAAAGTTATTATTTTTTCAAACAACAATATTATCCCTTTCAAAGTAGTTCCCTTGGGCAGCTATACACCGGCGGAGTCGTTGTTCCCACTCCTAGTAACAGCGCTGGACGGCTTCAACTGGTAGGGCTTTTTAACTCGTCGGTCACAGTCTTTTGAAGGTTCTCCAGAGTTCCAAAATGATGTCCTTTAAAGACACGTTTCAATTTTGGGAAAAGGAAAAAGTCACAAGGACTCAAATCAGGTGAATAGGGGGGTTGAGGAACTGTATGAAAGCGTTTTGAGGTAAAAAATTCCCTGGAAATGGCCGTGTGATACGGGGCATTGTCATGATAAAGCATCCAGTTGTCTGCAATATCTGGTCTCACGCGAATCACACTTTTCCTGAGCATTTCAAGGACACCTTTGTAAAACACTTGGTTGACAGTTTGACCTGGAGGAACAAATTCTTTATGCACGATACTCCTACTTTCAAAAAGCAAATCAGCATGGTTATGATCTTTGATTTGCTCATTCGAAATTTTTTCGGTCCAGGAGATGACGTAGTGTGCCACTCTTCGCTTTGTTTCAGGATCGTACTCAAATATCCAGAATTCATCACCCGTGATCATGTGATTGAAGAATTCTTGTAACGCACTTAGTGTTTAGCGATGAGGCTATTTTTCAATTTAAGTGTGAAGATAAACTGTCATAATATTAGAATATGGGGTACGGGGAAGCCACATGAATTTGTACAGCATGAGACACTGTCCGAAAGTTAATATTTTTCGTGCAATTTCTCCTGAAAAATTGTACGGTTTATTTTTTCTTAGAGAACACTGTTACGGGAACAACGTATATCAATATTCTTCAAAACTTGTTTTTCCCTCAGGTAGAGACCGATTCAAAAGATTTCATTTTCCCACAGGACGAACGGAGCACCACCTTACTGGAGTCTGTAGATTCGGGAATTATTGAATGACAGGATTCCTGAACGATGAGTCGGTCGTATGGAACTTAACGATTCTTTACATCACTGGCCTCCAAGATCGCTAGACCTCACTGTGTGCGTTTTTTACTTTGTAGATTTTGTAAAAGTTTTCATTAATACGCCTCCCCTTTCAGCTGCAGTGATCGAATCGCTTGGCAACAGTGCATAGAGAAACGCTTGCTAAAGTGTTGGGCGGATTCGACTAAGCTGTGGACGTATGCTGTGCATCCCATGGGGGGCATATTGAGCACCTATTATTTGGTATGTAAAAAATTGTCACGAATAAAGCTTTAAGACAAAATTCATCTTAAGTTTTTATATTCAATATTGTTCAAAATATAAACAATTCAAATCGGATAATTCTTTTTGTGACGCGTTTATAACGGCTCAACAGAATTTAATCATGTAGGTATTAAACAGTTCATCTTAGTTGTTCGAGTAACATTGCACGTGACGATTGGACAAGAAAAAAAAAATTTGTAGATGATGGACACCATAAGTAAGTAATTTTATGCAACTTGATAAGAAAAACAAGGTTGGTTTTTGATTGCTTACTTCGTTAAGTATATTTTTGCCCGTTGACATCAAAATAGTCTTTATTCCATCCATGCCATCTTTACACTGTTTGTTATAGGACGGGCTATGTAGAATATATAATATATATATATATATATACTATACATAGTACTATAGTATAGTATATATACTATATACTTACTGATAAAATTACAATTATTATTTATTTGGTAGGAGCCCACAAACGTAATTTAATAATGATCAACTATAATTGTGAAATTTTTTTTGTTAATTTTTAAAATACTCTTTGTTAATTAATAAAAATTAAGTTAAATTTTCGTTGTAAGAAAAATAAAATGTTCTTGTATGTAACTTGATTTTATACATCACTTTTCTATCTACTTTTATCAAATAATAGTTTGTAGAAAGATGGTTTCAAAAAAAAAATATTGTTTAAAAAACCGTTTTAAGAGTACGTTAATTTATTATTTTTTAATTAGCTATTCATACATTATCTGAAGAGGTGTTGCAGCAAATAGATGAAGAAAAAAGTATTTGGAAAAATATAGCTAAACGAAGAAACAGACTTATAGGCCACATATTAAGGCATCCTGGAATAGTCGCTTTAATATTGGAAGGACAGGTAGAAGGAAAAAATTGTGTAGGCAGACCACTTTTGGAATATGTAAAACAAATTGTTAGAGCTGTAGGATGTAGGGGGTATACCAAAATGAAACGACTAGCACTAGATAGGGAATCTTGGAGAGCTGCATCAAACCAGTCAAATGACTGAAGACAAAATAAAATACATTATCGTGTCTCAGTGTCAAATAAACAAAAAAATCAATATTTAATTGTATGTCGTAATAATATAAAATATTTAAAACATAAAACGTACAATAAATTTGTTATAAGTTCAAAGTTAAATTAAAAAAATAAATAAAATTTTATGGAAGTTACTTAAACATACACAGTAAGAAATAAAAAAAATGAGTACAGTTCCTTTTCCTTCAATAACTTCCTATGTACATTGAATATCGTATTCCATACAATACCGAAGTATTGTACAGTTAAAAAGACTGTAGATAAAAAATTCTCATCGAAATTACTTAGTGGAGTTATTCAAAAGAAAGAAAACTTCTTTAACAAAAGTTAGATGGGCTCTTGAGAAACAAAACAAAAAGAAGAAGAAAAAACAGGGAAAGATCTGGGATTGTCTGTGATGAAAGACTTTTGATAGAAGGGTTCAAAGCCAAGCTGTAAGATGATTTTAAAAGTCGACGTTTCCAAGTAGAAGACTGCTTTCCAATGAAAGCGAAGGAGAATGTAAAGATGGATAGATTGATAGATAGATAAAAAGAGGGTGGAAAAGAAGACAGTAAAATAATGAAAGAGAAGACGATATTACAACGATGAAAATTATAGGAATGGATGGGATGGCCTTGAGAAGAAAACTTTTTAACTCTATAAGAATTACTGAATTCCCATCGTTTAATAATTTCAATCTATTGTACTATAAAAATTCTTTTATAGCAGGTAATAAATTTATTCGTAAATTAATGAATTTATTCATTCATCTTGTGCTTGAAAATAATTTAAGTAAGAACGTTACGCAGAGAAACCTAAATATTTCCAATATATCTATTGATTACAACAGATTATCTTTCTATCGGAAACGTAATACTACAGTTACGTTAAGTGCAAGATTTAAATTGCACTTAAATCTTGCAATTTAAGTGCAATCCACGTTTCTTTATCCTCGCATATGTATTAATTTTAATCGTTTCATGCACCTTTCCATTAATTTTTACTCAGTTCACCTTAATTATATTTATAATGTTTACTCTTCCTATATTTCAAATTATCTGCAGTAGAATTTCTCTTATCTTACAATTATAATCTCTAGACTTCTTTTAAAATCAAATTAACAAACTCGGATTGACTGAATATTTAGCCAATCAACTCTTATATGTTTGTATAATATTTTTATAATAAATCTCTCTTCCTGTATATAAATATAAGTATTAAAGAATGAACTGGTAACAAATGATTAAGGGTGAATTAAAGAATTCTTAAACAATAAAGAAGAAATAATTTAAAACCAAGTAATACAAAAAAAATATCTGATGTAGACACCACATGATTTCCTTCTACGCCTATTAAATTACATATATACATTTGTTTAAAATAAAAAGTACATAAAATTTTATTTTATTGATAACTTCTGATATTTTTTCGTATTCTTTTTTATTGTTATTATTGAATAATTATTTATTGCAAAACTTTTTTTTATAATCAGAAGTTAATAATTATTAATAAATCAAAATATTTAAATTAAAAAAAAGTTAAAAATAAAGGAGATGAAGTCTGATTCGAACCGATGTGCCTTCCCCTTGTACGATCCACATATTTCAATAATTCAAATTTTATTTGGCTATAACTCTGAAATCAATGTAAATAAGTACCACTTACGATATATTGTTGAAAAGGTCTCTATGAGGGCTTATTACTGCAGTTAAAAAAAAATTCTAGGGCTTTTTTAGACACTTTTCGTCCAGTCCATTGGAACCAAAACGAGAGGAACACAAATAGATGTTACAACAGTCCTAAATCTAAAATTTCAACATCCTACGGCTAATCGTTTTTGAGCTATGCGAGACATATACGCACATAGTACGTAGGTACAGACGTCACGCCGAAGATAGTTGAAAGGGATTTAGGGATGTTCAAAATGGATATTTCTGTGGAAATCTGAAAACTGAAATTTTTTGCGATCACACTACTTTCTTTACTTCGTAAAAGGAAGTAGAAACACTTAGAAGCGTTCATTTGCATTAAATTTCAATGAAATAGATATGGAAAACTTAAACTTAAAACTAATACTATCGGTTACATGGAAAAAAAAAAAACAGATAATTGAATATTATGTATATGCATAAAACAACTTGTGATTGTTTCTTACGATGTACGAGCACAGTAAGAAAGGATTTTTGAAATTAAGAGTTTGTGAGTTAAAATGGAAGAATGAAATTTACTATTTTTCTAATTTCAGACTAACAAATAAAGATATCAGTCTGATTTTTGATGAGTTCAATAATCAGCATGTGGATATGTAAAAAGTATATTCTAAGTTTTTTGAAATTCCAAGTTTAAAGGGTAAAATGGATTTTAGAATTTTTTTTGTGAAACCCGACTATTTTTTTTATTTTCTCGGTAAAAAAATCAAGATATCAACTTAATTTTTGGTGTGTGTAATCTTCATATGAATATCTAAATAGCTACTTCTACATTTTCTGAAATTCAACTTTGAAAGGGGTGAAGAAAGGTAAACTTTTTGAACAATAATTGCAAATTTTGCCTAATCTATTAATACTAAACGAGATATTCAATTTATTTGTGCTAGTAAATATTCTTAAATAAATATCTAAAAACCATTTACGGATTTTTTTAATTTTGATTTTTTTTAAGGAAGGCGATGTACGGCGCGACCAACATGGCCGCTGTCACTGTTATTATATGTGCAACGCGATTGGCTTCATCTGCCTCCAGGTGCTTGACTAAAAAACATATAATAATAAAAAAACTAACCGCGAAGGAAATAACCGCGAATTTCTATCTCGACAAAGTAAAGTTTAATTTATGGGTGTCATATATATTTTTAATAGTTGACGGGGTGCGCCTACCCATTTTAGCAAATATATGACAAGTATCCGTTTGGGACACGTAAGCCGGTGGTGTATGGCATCGCGCTTAGTACGGTCACGCTGTTAGGTAAGCTCTAGGAGCTATGTTAAGATACTGGTAGCTAAACTTTTCGAGGCTCAGTAGCCGTTTGTGGCACAGACATTTGGTCGTATGCTTTAGGGCGACCGAATGGGGTGCTGGCGGGAGAAATGCCAAGCAAACCAAATTAACCGCAAAAGAAAACACAAGTAACCATTTAGCGCACATTAAGTTGCGACGGAGATGTTAGTTTAATAAAAAATAAAGAAACCGAATATTTAAACTTAATACAATAACAGTTAAATAATTTCTTGCATAGAATGATAAAATGTAATAGTATTTTAAAATCATGAAAAACTAAAAAAAACACTTTTAAAATATTACTAATTTTTTTAACGAATTAATCTGTCTTTCAGTATTCGCAGTATTTCTTCCTTTTAGGTCAGTTACGGAAAAATTTAAGATAGCCTCAGCATTAAGATAACCTCCGAGAGATACTTAGGAAGAATCTCTTATAATTTCAATTGTTTTAAATTGAGCTGTTTAATAATTAATCATATTCAAAATTAATATTAAATATTTTAAAAGTTGACTACTGCGGGTAGTTTCTGATGCACGTCTTACACACAAAACTTAATTAAAAATATTTAACATTTTATTGAAATATAATATCTTTTCGTTTATTTAATTCAATGATCTTAACTAAAACGCGCGCGCATACTGTAGTTAATTCGCGAGGGTTTAGAAGTACTAGCGGTGACGGTCGGCACTAACCAAACTTATGTAATTTCGCAGCTTATATAGAACAAGTTTCGCTTATACGACGGGTAGACTGGTGCAGCCGTGCGGCTTAACGCACCAGGACTTGACGCACCAGCTACCGAGTCAACCGGGCGATGGAGTTTGCGACCCGGCCAGATAATTACTTTTTTACCATTTATTATTAATTTATTTAAATCTACCGCTCATTTGTGCCGTCACAACATAGCAGTATGTTAAAGCATTTTTTTTTTTTTAGTGAGGGGATGCAATTTTGCAAAAAGGTTCTTTGGAAATATTGTTAACATATGTGGTTAAGAAAAATATGACTTTAATTAGGCGAAATCACGAGATACTGAGGGTAACGTCACTCTACAGCCTCATCCCCTGAAAATTTTAAGTTGAAACTTTAATTGCATTAATGCTCCATATATAGACGTAATCTGACCAAATTTGGTGAAAATCGGTCCAGTAGTTCTGGAGAGAAATAAGGTTATTTATAAGTCCATACCGAACTTATATACAAACGAACAGTAACATCCGGAAATTTTCCATCTACTTTTTTGGGTTCCTTAGATGTTAAAACGTGAAGATCCGGTGAAAACCGCATATGCCCAAACGGGACCTATTACAATACTTTCCCTTCTAGAGCAGTAGCGCTATCTAAATGGGAAAGTAAAAATAGTAATAAAATTAATACTTACAGATATACTGATTTTCGTTTTATATTTGAATTGAATCTTAATAATGAAGTGATATGCAGAAATAAAATTTCATAACGATCTGATTAAAAATTACGAGAATTATAGTGTTAATGAATGCAGCTAGTACAATTATATAATATATTTAAAAAAAGGTAAATGTAAAGTTAACAAAAAGATAATAAACTGATAAAAAGAAACAAAATTGAAAGTAAATTAAATTTACAATAAATAATAATAGTAATTAAAATGTTAAAAATCCATAAATGATAATTTTAAATGATTTTTGAAATGTCTAATAAATGATCTGACAACCGCAATAACAATAATTTGAAGAAATAAGATAAAAGTGAAAGGCAAAAAATGTAAATGGGTCTGTTCAATCTGATATATATGAATTTTTGTTTGTCCCGTATGCTTTCCTATACCATTCATCCGATTACGATGAAACTTTGGTGAGTTGTGCCCACCCCTATGAAGTTCGGACCCGTTAGGCGGCGCGGGGTCAAGATATTTCAAACATTTGTATTTATGGTCCGATTTGGCTCATATTCAGAATATATATTAGTTACGTGAAAATAAATATTTTTGCGAAAAAAGGAAGAAGGGAAAAAGGGGAAGTGAAGAAGGGATTAAGGGATGAAGATTAGAAAAGGGAAAGAGGGAAAGAGGGAAAAAAGGAAAGGTTAAATTCTGTGATGTTCATTTTGTTAATCTTTTATCAAACTTTCATTTCTGTTCGTTTAATCTATATATCGTATACATATACTCAAATCTAGTAATAACGAATCATTGTCGGATCAGCTAGTATGCCTGCAAGAAACATTCTGTATTATTACCGTCGATTTTAATTTGTTATTTTTCTTACATTTAGTACCAGGTTTTAAAAAATAACCCCATTAAGTTCAGTAAAAAAATAAATGCTTTTATTTATTTTCCTAAATAGGGTTTTTAACATTCTCGTCTTGGCTTTACCCGCGGTATATTCGTATTTTTTTTTTGTCTTCAGTCATTTGACTGGTTTGACGCAACTCTCCAAGATTCCCTATCTAGTGCTAGTCGTTTCATTTCAGTATACCTTCTATATCCTACATCCCTAACAATTTTTTTTACATATTCCAAACGTGGCCTAACCTACACAATTTTTCCCTTCTACCTGTCCTTCCAATATTAAAGCGGCTATTCCAGGATGCCTTAGTATGTGGCCTATAAGTCTGTCTCTTCTTTAAACTATATTTTTCCAAATGCTTCTTTCTTCATCTATTTGCCGCAATACCTCTTCATTTGTCACTTTATCCACCCGTCTGATTTTTAACATTCTCCTATAGCACCGCATTTCAAAAGCTTCTATTCTTTTCTTCTCAGATACTCCGATCGTCCAAGTTTCACTTCCATATAAAGCGACACTCCAAACATACACTTTCAAAAATCTTTTCCTGACATTTAAATTAATTTTTGATGTAATAGCAATTTAATAATTTTTTTATATTCGTTTCCAAAAATTGGAAATAAATTTTTTATAATTTTTTGTAGGTTGTCGTTGTACTAGTTTTCACTATTCACAACATAACGGATAAAATAAAATATCTCGATAAAATATGTGTTCAATAAACAAAGAAATCATTAAGATATTTAAGTTTTTCAAGAACTGTTTTGCTCGCGGTACAGCAAAATTCAAAATTCTGATCATTCCATTTTATAGGTAACATAGTTACATATTTTAATAATGTTTCTCAAATTGTAGTTGCGATGTCTTTGTTTTAATTAACCTTTCGAATTCAGTTACTCGATTTCAGGGTCAAAAGTTGATCTGAGACCTAACATATTCCTTCATGGTTGATCAACGTTTTGAGCCTAGCGTATATTTTGCTGTTCAAGTAAGAGAACGCTCTACGAAGATTCATATTGCTTAATTATATAACCTAAAAGTTCTTCCTATCTGTAACCTAGACGTTATGAAAATATTAATACCGAATCGAAAGTCGAATCTATTCCAATTATATGTTACCCTTATAGAACCTCTTAGTTCAAAATTTAAAAATCTACAAAATGGTACTTTGCTCGTCTGAAAATGAGTTCTTGCGGGTCACAGCCAGATTAGACAGTGACATTGAAATTTAGTAAAACAAGTAATAACTTTCTGATGTAGCCGAAAACAATTACCCACAAACTATCAAAACTTTGCTAAATGTAAACGTAAATAGTCGTCATTTCCTTTAATTTTGTTATCTAACTTATTTGTTTTTACGTAGATTTTGATAATAATACAAATTGATATTTTATAGACGATGACATGAAATTCAGCGAATTCTAACCTACTAAACGGTATTTTTATATGTGTGTCTGTGCGTGCGTCCCTCTTACCATAGCAGAGAATGTACCGATCACTAGCGGAAAATATCGATTCGTTAGTACATGTCTCGTGGTCAAGTGTATACTTGTTTATATTGATATATATCGGTATACCGTATTATTATTATTATGCTTTTACGGCCAACATGGGACCACTTAAGTCAATTTTAGTTAGATCTTTTCTGAGAAAAGCGTGTTATTTTACTCTTCCGAGCTGCCCAGTATTTCTTCATCCGTTCAGATCTTGCTTTCTTTTCTTCATTTGTAAACACCCTTTTCGTTGTATTTTGTCGTTTGTCTGTTTGTTTAAATCTAATGCTTTTGTCTTTTAGCTTTGTAATTTTTCCAGTTTTATTCTGTAGGTCGGTCAGGGAAATGTCCCAATTCTTTCATATCATCTCTAATTTCTTTGATCCATCCTACTTCTAGCTTTTGGAACCAGAGCTTTTCAATGATATTTCTTGACGGTCTTGTTTCCGGTGTCCTTATGAGATGACCAAAGAAAGAGATTCTTTTTTTCCGCATAGTATCAGTAACAGACTCTATTTCTCGATACACCACCTCATTTGGCACAATCCACCATCGGCCTTCTTTTTCGTGTTTTTTATTGATACACGTTCTGACAATTCTCCTCTCTATTTTCAGAATTTTATCAATTCGGTTTTTCTGACTGATTTTGAAAAGGGTCTCGCTTCCGTAGGTGAATTCTGTCTGAACTACAGTTTTAAAATGTTTAAGTTTTGTTTTAGTCGAAAGGCATTTTTTGTTATATGTTGACCGAGTTAATTTTTGGGATTTAATCATTTTATTTGTCCTGTTTTGCCATGTCACTTTTTCATTTAAATTATAAGTTATTATTTCCCCTAGATATTTAAATTGTTTTACTATTTTAATTTTCTGATTGTTTACCGTAATACGCTCTATTACCAGAGGATCTATGGCCATTATTTTAGTTTTTTCGAAAGGGATATGAAGTCCTATCTTTTTTGCTAGGTTTTGAAGGCTCATGGTTTGTGTTTTGGCTTCTTGAATATTATTTGCTAAAAGAGCTAGGTCATGTGCAAATCCCAGGCAGGGATATTTGTGTGTGTATATATATATATATATATATATATATATATATATCGAAGTTTTGGGAACATTTAGTACCTTTTAACCGGATCCGAATTTTTGGACGAAAATCGCAAATATCTGAAAAACGGTCATTCCTAGCGCTGTGAAACATTTTTTGACCCTAGACGACGACAAGGGTATCAGCTCCCAGTGGTACCTATCGGATAGTAATATTGTGAAGTGCCCCCGGAGCGCCGTTAGGAAATCGCGGAGGGGGTGCAATGAGGTGCCACCGTAATAACTCGGCAACCGATTTTCACGATTCGAACGGCGTATATATCAGCAGGTCAAGCGCTAACTGTTTAATAGATCGGGTGCACTCTTGATCGACCGGATCTTGGTTATCCGGAAATAAAATTGCTTAGCCCTACTTTTTGATCGCATTCACCCGTTTAAAACGTACCGATCCGATCTTTCACTAAATACGCTCAAACCTGTGCGCTAGCACAGGTTTGAGCCTATTTTAGGAACCTATTTTAGGACGGTATCTCAGAATGAATTTGACAATAAGCTTTGATGGTGATTTATAAGATTATTGAAAGTCATAGCTTCAAATTAAAGTTTGATGTTATTGCCAATTTTTTCATATTAAAAAAAGTGTGGTGCTACAGCACCTACTAGTAAATTAGAAGCTTTTTTTTTAACCAAATGTACAAAATTCATTAACAAAAATTCTTTTTATTAAAGAATTTATGTTCAGGAAATATAAACAAAAAGTAAATCTCTACGTATAAATAAATGCAGAGGGATTCTTGAAGAATGTAACAAACTTTGTCCTACAGGTGAAAATAAAGAAACTTCATATAAACGTATGTTTGGAAACACTTCGTTAACGAGTGCCGGCTAACGAAAGATTTCTCCCTGATTTCGCGCTTTCGAAAAAAATTAAACAGAGTATAATTTTGGGATTCAAATTAAGAGGTTGATCTTGTGGCGGTTTTATCTGGAATCTGACCTAAATAAAAAGAAAAAATTGGTCCCAGAACTCAATTTTTAGTAACCTTTTGAGAAATCTAGGGTAAAAGACAGTGAGGTTGGGGTCGAAA
Source organism: Lycorma delicatula (assembly GCF_047948215.1). Lineage (NCBI taxonomy): Eukaryota > Metazoa > Arthropoda > Insecta > Hemiptera > Fulgoridae > Lycorma > Lycorma delicatula. The sequence continues at coordinate 134,542,418 of NC_134462.1, read as the reverse complement.
AAAATACACTATTTTATATTTAGTGTAAAATAACTTTGTTAAATTGGGAATAAACACAGAAAAGTATAAAACAAAACTTGTAAAAATTTGATTTTGAGTAAAATGATATGAATAAAGTCACAAAAATTAAATAATAATACATTACTAAAAAATATAAAATTGTGAACGATTAATATTTGTTTTTATTCGTTATTGCACTGAATTATTATAACGTAATGATAAGTTAGTATGGTAATTTGGTTTCAGGAAAAGTATAGGGACAAGGGAAGCAATTTTAGGCCTCAGATTAATAGTAGAAGGAAGATTAAAGAAAAACAAACCAACATACTTGGCGTTTATAGATCTAGAAAAGGCTTTCGATAACGTAGATTGGAATAAAATGTTCAGCATTTTAAAAAAATTAGGGTTCAAATACAGAGATAGAAGAACAATTGCTAACATGTACAGGAACCAAACAGCAACAATAACAATTGAAGAACATAAGAAAGAAGCCCTAATAAGAAAGGGAGTCCGACAAGGATGTTCCCTATCTCCGTTACTTTTTAATCTTTACATGGAACTAGCAGTTAATGATGTTAAAGAACAATTTAGATTCGGAGTAACAGTACAAGGTGAAAAGATAAAGATGCTACGATTTGCTGATGATATTGTAATTCTAGCCGAGAGTAAAAAGGATTTAGAAGAAACAATGAACGGCATAGATGAAGTCCTACGCAAAAACTATCGCATGAAAATAAACAAGAACAAAACAAAAGTAATGAAATGTAGTAGAAATAACAAAGATGGACCGCTGAATGTGAAAATAGGAGGAGAAAAGATTATGGAGGTAGAAGAATTTTGTTATTTGGGAAGTAAAATTACTAAAGATGGACGAAGCAGGAGCGATACAAAATGCCGAATAGCACAAGCTAAACGAGCGTTCAGTAAGAAATATAATTTGTTTACATCAAAAATTAATTTAAATGTCAGGAAAAGATTTTTGAAAGTGTATGTTTGGAGTGTCGCTTTATATGGAAGTGAAACTTGGACGATCGGAGTATCTGAGAAGAAAAGATTAGAAGCTTTTGAAATGTGGTGCTATAGGAGAATGTTAAAAATCAGATGGGTGGATAAAGTGACAAATGAAGAGGTATTGCGGCAAATAGATGAAGAAAGAAGCATTTGGAAAAATATAGTTAAAAGAAGAGACAGACTTATAGGCCACATACTAAGGCATACTGGAATAGTCGCTTTAATATTGGAAGGACAGGTAGAAGGGAAAAATTGTGTAGGCAGGCCACGTTTGGAGTATGTAAAACAAATTGTTGGGGATGTAGGATGTAGAGGGTATACTGAAATGAAACGACTAGCACTAGATAGGGAATCTTGGAGAGCTGCATCAAACCAGTCAAATGACTGAAGACAAAAAAAAAAAAAAAAAAAGTATGGTTTTTATAGTATAATTATTATAAAGCAGTTACCCTATTGTTATTCAGATATTTACAGTATATTCATATGATAATCCAAGAAAGTTGTTGGAAAGTCGATAATAAAATATAGTATTTGATTTCGTATTTCAGAAACCTTAACTGAAGTTCTGTTATAGTTCCTTTTATTTCGATTATCTGTATTCCGTTTCTTATTTTTATCAAGCTACGAATGTTTAATCCTCAACAAGTTTCTTATAAACGGTTTTTTTATACAAATAGTCGTTTTATGAATTTCTAAACGAATTTTAAATAGGAATAAAAATATAAAATTGAAATAAAATATTTAAAAAAATTAATAAATTAACAAAAACGTAAAAACAAACACTTTTTTATGTTATTTTTCAGTTTTTATTTTTTTTACGTTGACGCAAAGTTATTACTTAGACGAAAATTTAAACAAAGGTGAAGAAATCTCTGATTATCAGGGTAAACTGACAGCGTCTACACTTTTCATCCGGGCGTCCACGGTTAGAATCCTGGTCAGTCATGGGATTTTTCATATTTAAAAAATTCCATTTCCATATTCCGAAGTTCAGTCTTCAAAAAATTGTGTGGTGATTTAATGAATAATGAATTAATCATGTTATTCATCAATCCAATAAAGAAAAAAAAATACAAATATATATATGTATATGTTTTTTTTTCTTCAGGGTATATTTTATATATAATATCCCCGTCGACGCTTCGCCCAGGCTATATAGTTACTTGTGTTTCCCGTGACGTAATTTTTTTTTATTTTATGCTTTTCAGTCAAGTAACCGGAGCGAGGAGGCAGGTGCAGCCAATTTCGTCAATCATACACTAATAGTGGCAGGACAATTTTGTTTGAGCCGCCACGCCGTGCACCATCATACTCCTTAAAGCTGGAGATTCAACAAACCCGATAATGGCATTTATATATTTATTTGAACAATATTTGCAAGCCCAAATCTAGTGATTTCTTGTTAATGATTTTCTTGTATAGTAGTAAAATGGGAAAATCTCTAAACAATCTTCAAATTTTTTTTTTATCTTTCTTCATCCCTTTCAGATTTCAATAGAAATATCCATTTTGACCAATTCCTGAATTCATTTTAAATAGTTATGGCGTGACATCTTACGTTCGTATGTATTTAAGGTTACTTTAGTACATCCTAGTGTATACTCGTAGTTTTGTTATAATTATTAACCTATGATTTGTAAAAAACGTTTTACGATAAATAATAATTCAAAAATACCAATAAAAAAAAAATATATAAAAAAATATCAGATGTTGTTAATGAAATAAAATTTTATGTACTTTTCATTTAAAATAAATGTGTATATGAATTTAATATGCGTACAAGGACGTCATGTGGTCTCCGCATCATATCTTTTATCATCGATTTTTAAACGATATTATATTTTAAAATTATAAATATACTGAAAAACCTTATGAAAAATTACAGGTATATGCTAGGTATTCCAGAAAAATGGTCTTGTAAAAAAAATTTAAACAAAATTATTAAACAATGAAAATCTGGCTCGATTTTTTTTGTGAAATAAAATATAAAAAAAGTAATTACCACCGCAATAACAGGTAGAGAATGATGAATAATGAATTGCTTTCAGAAATATTTAAAAAAAACATTACGTAAAAGAGACGGTAACTACAGTAAAATTCATCATTTAATCATTATAATACAATCAATCATTACGTTAATCAATTTATGTATATTACTTTGAAATTTCCCTGGTACATAAAATAATTAATTGAAGATTTTATTTTTCGTTCTTTTAAACAGCAGTTATTGGCACGTACCCGTAATTAAAAATATAAAAAAAAATTAATATTAATCAATTTACTTTACAATCTGATGAAATGCCTGGTTTTTTTCGATAAACTGATATTTTTAAGTAATTAGAAATTTTTGTTAGATAAATACAATTCTGAACGTAGTTTTTATATTACATAACTTTTATACTATTGAAAAATATTTAAAAATCCACATGAAAAACTTAATTTAGAAAATATATATCCATATTCTATAATTTGTACTTAAAACCTGTATAACCTAATTTTAAATCATCCAAATTTAACACCTCGAGTCTGCAAACTTATTTAATTATTATGTTATATGAAATATATATATATATATATATATATATAATTAAAAATTCTCGGTTGGATGTTAACATAACAACAACATAAAATATTTATATCCAAATAAGTCACTACGCAAGAAATATAAACACGCAGATAAAATATTTAGAACACAAATATTCAGTATTTAATTTTTTCAGGTAAAGACAACCACTTTACAATATTTATTACTTAACATAAATAAAATCTGATGTGGACACTACATGATTGCCTTGTACGCCTATTAAATTACATATACACATTTTTAAAAGTACATAAAATTTTATTTCACTACTAAATTCTGATTTTTTTTATTGTTACTATGGAATTACTATTTTTATTGTAATTTTTTTAATAATCAGAGGTTAATAATTATTAATAGATTAATAAAAAAAAGTTAAGTAAAAGGAAATGAAGTCGGATTCGAACCGATGTACCATCCCTTTGTAAGATCCAAATATTTCATTAATTAAAATTTTATTTGGTTATAACTCTGGAACCAATGAAAATAAGTATGATTTATCGTTGAAAAACTCTCAATGACGGCTTGTCAATGCGGTTAAGAAAAAGTCCAAAATCAAAATATTTTGGATTATTGGCTTTTTTGAAAACGTTTGATCCAGTAGATCGCAATCAAAAGGGGAGGTGCAAAACTAGGTGTTACAACAGTCCTAAATCCAACATTTCAATATACTACGGCTAATCGATTTTGCGTTATGCAAGAGATACATACGTGCATATACGTACATACATACAGACGTCACGCCGAAACTAGTCAAAATTGATTCAGGAATGGTCAAAATGGATATTTCCACTGAAATCTAAAAACCGAAATTTTTCTGGACACAATACTTATTTTACTTAATACAAGGAAGTAAAAAACAATAACACAACTTTTGTCTTCAGTGCATGGTTTTATTATATGTGTGTTGTGTTATTGTGTTTTATTTCGTTTTAAGTAGTAATCATAATTTTGTAAGGTACCTGAAGAATTTTAATACAGAATATATGTTATCTAAATATTTTTTTTGCGTATTTATATTTATTTCTATCATTTTCGAAGCGACTTATTTGAGCTGAACGTTTTGTGTTCTTCATGATATACAGTATGTAAAGTGATATTAAAGTACGGATACATATTTAAAAACTGAGGGATACTAAGAAGTAGAAAAAAGTGAGGAAGCAGATATTTACAATATTACTACTCTATGGTGTTTGAAATTTTTATCCGCCAAGCTCAATCCGCCATATTGAATCAAACTATATTTTTAAAGTAGAAAGATGGACATGTGATATATTGTTTTAAGGTAAAGGGTTTTGCGAGAGAAACGATGGTGAAAGCCGTTTCACGAGAAACTTTTGTTTAACGTCCGGGACCACTGTTAGGTATTGCTGCAGAGGATGAGATGAATGATTTATAGCGTGTGTGAAAATGCCATACCTAACCGGGATTCGAACCCGGCACCTGCGGATGAAAGACCGAGACGCTACCACTCGCGGCACGGAGGCTGGCAAATAATAAAATAACCATAATAATAATAAAATAATATAATCTGCGTGGCGGAAAAATCACGGTAGTAATAAAACAAGGTGAAACACTCCGTAGTAACTATATTTCGTATTACCTTCAAATTACATCCTATAACAAACTATAAACAGTTAATATTGAAATAAATAGCCGAAACAATAATAATAGACTAAACACTATAATAAATAACACTAAAAATAATTTCGAACATTTCTTGTAGAATATATGTTTTCAAAATTTATTGTTTTGACTAATTCAGGACCAAAAGTATTTAACTAAATTATAAAATTAAATATTGTGATAAAGTAAGTAATTTCAGTTGACCTAGTCAATGAATTTGTAGTAGTGTTGCGAATTATTATTTATTGTATATTATTATTAATTATTATTTAATAAATATCCACTTTAAAAAAAAAAGCTTGATTCAATGTGGCAGATCTAAGATGGCGGACATGTATTTCAAAAATCGACGAAGTGATGATTTTATAACTATGTAGATTCGCACTTGTTTCTATCTCCTGTTATCCCTCGATTTTGTAATATTAAGCCGTATCCATACTTATATATATATATATATATATATATATATGTGTGTGTGTGTGTGTATGTGTAAGAGAGTGTGTGTTTTGTTAGTATCGCGATGTTATCTTAAAACCTAGAAACTTCTGTGCATATCTGAACGATCTTTGTCCCTTTATTAAACTTTTAAAATAGTTTTAATTGAAATTTACTGAATAATTCCATTATTCGATAAGATATAAATTGAAAGCAAGTTATATTTTATAGATAATATATGTTAATATTTTTAATCATTAACTAATTAAAAAACATAAAATAATGCGCCATCTTGTTGGAACCAACAGTGATTGATTTCCACTTCTGTTAACTGACTAATGAAGTTTGTTAAAACATCACAACAACGATCCCACAACAACGAATATTAACTGTATTTTCAAAACATATTGGACCCACTATGCGCGCTGTACTCACACCGACCCAGACTCCAATTTTTGCTTCTTGTAAAGATTGTTTGTGTAATTCATAGGGGTTTTTTTTTTTTAAACTCCCCCAAGACGACCAGCGCACGCTAAAAAGCTTAACACAGTCGCCTCAGGGTTTCATGGCAGCGCAGTCTGCCCTCCCTAGCTCGTCCGAACTCGGACATCCCATCGGGGTTTCTGGTGCCTCCTCGAAAACATACTAATCACCTCTTCCGGTGATCCGAATTTTTCTCCGCAGGAGAGCACCCTTCCAGTCCCTATTGTACCTGATCAAGACACACATTTCGTTTGCCCTTCACAGTTACGCGTCCCCCCATGCACAACTCGAGGGTCCCCCATGCCATCATCGGGGAGCTCCAACCCACCCGCTCTTGCGCGTGAGTAGGCCCGAACACCCTAGGCATAGAGGCTGACTCCCTGGCCCCTACACGCATCAAGATGGACTTGTACCTGTCCTCGATCCCCCACGCATACTTGTTGCGCCATGCCTCCTTCGCCGTCAGCGGTAGAGCACCGCACACAATATCACCCCCACTCCATGTCCATCGGTATATCCGGCAGCATAATCCAACAAAAACATGAGCAAAAACACATAATACAATCATAAATTCCTAACCTAGCAAAGTAAATTAACAACTACAAAAACAAAACACATTTCGACGCCTCTTTTGACATCGAAAGCCGTGTGCACGTCAAGGGGGTTCCTCCTGCCTCTTCGCTGTTAGTACGAGACGTGCCACTCTCTCTATCAACCTCCATCCATTCTCCCTCTGGAGCATGTGTCCGACGACGTTATCTGGTGTTAAGACCACCGGAATCTGACGTCTCTCGTTCTCCCACCTGACACAGTCGAACCAGGTGTGTTCGGCTGAGTCAGCTGTCACATAGTACCTGCAACCCGCCATTCTTCTCCTCTTGAAGCGATGAAAGCTATCAAAGTTCCCATGGCCCGAAAGTAGTTGAGTGAGGCAGTATCCAACTTCACCATGCTTACGTCCCACCCAAGGACTTACGTCCGGAATCAGACGCATAGTCCACTGCCCTACCTGGCTCGCCTCCCACCGTTGCTGCCAGATGGCCATGATCTGCGCCCTTGACTTCTCTTTGTTTACGCCTTCAAACCACAAGCATCGTTCCTCAACCAATATGTCTATTGGCGGCGTTCCCTCAATGATGCAGATCGCGTCATAGGAGACCGTCCTGTAGGCACATGTCACCCGCAGAAGCAGCCTCCTATAAGTGGCCTCCAGCTTCCTCCTGTACTTCTGAACCGCCACTGCCCTTTTCCATGCAGGGGCCGAATTCATTGGGGTTAGTTGTCGAACAAAGTCATGTATTTTGTGAATTAATATACCCTCTCAGATGAAACCACGCTTTATCTGTAAAAAAAAGAACGTAATGTCGAGGATACCTACGAATTTTGGTCAATAAAACGTTTAAATCATTGAAAAAAGTTTAGTCTTTATGCATTACTGCAGATTTCAGTTCTTGAACACATGTTGCTTTGTAGGGGAAAAGTTTCAGTTCTTTTTCTTACAGTTTTATGTGCGGTAGCAAGTCCGATATCTTGCTGCTATGCTAAATTACTCATTGACTTTGATGGACTTTCGGCCATAACATCCAAAATACCAAGAAGCTTCTATTCGTTTACTGCCCGGTAGACTTCCACTTCGATCAGCCTCTTCAACGGAGTCTATTGCTCGAAATTTTTTGATAAGTGTTCCAATTGCATTGCGGTGAAGAAAAGGGATATTTGCACATTTCTCAGACAACTTAGGCTTCAATAAGTCAATATACTAGTCACCTTCCCGAAAGACGTGTTAAACAAGAAAATTGCGTTCCCCTACCGAAAGAAACAATACGTTTCTTGCAAGTAATGATTCCGATAAAGGAAATAACACGAAATGAAACGAAGTACGTTCAATCCCGACTCAACGACTGAAGTCTTGGTTTATTACTGAGCTACGCCCAACGAACCCACAAGATAACCAACCTAACTCCGAAAGAACAGAACCACATAATTCTAAATCATACTGTACAGCGACTTTCCGAACGTACTGTACTTCTTTTTTATTAAAAACAAAACAATTTCAGTAATAATTTAATAAATACTAGACAAAATTCATTATTTATTTATTTCCACTTTATTTGTTTATATTATTATATTTTTGATGAATCATTAAAATATAAATTGTAATCATGAATTTTCGGATAATTTAAAAAAAAATCATTGTAAATTTGTAAATTGGGAATTACTTTTGGTAACCAATATAGAGAATCATAGGTGCTTAAATATTGGTTAAAAGTTTCGTACAAAATTAGAGGGATTTAATATCTTATAAAATACCTATTAAAAAATAAATAAATAAAATTGTCCTATGTTACACGACAGAAAAGTCTTTATTAAAAAGAAATATAAGTTTGTTATGCAAATAGTACATATTTTAATATTTTTGGGAACATTATGAATGTTTCATCAAATTCATCTGAACTATTTATAATAAAGCTGCTGGAAAGAAATATACACGCCACATTTTTACATATTGGTAAGTAAAGTTTCTGATAGATAAAAAATTAAATAAGAAAAAAACATTGTTATTATTATTATTAAAATATACGATTTATTACATACATTTTTTTGCTGTAATAAACAAAAAAAAGTGTCACATACCCTATGAATTTTTGAGAGCTGTGTTTTTTAGCAGATGATTACGAGGGTTACCTTTTTTCAAGGTTGAATCGGTCGCGGAATAAAAACCCGCGCAAAAATCGGATGAACCTTTGCGCATGTTGCGCAGCGTCTCTAGTATGGCCTTCAATAACGCCGCGTCACTTCGTTTACTTCTGAATACGCAGCTAACACGTAAACATGTCTACAACAATAGCATCTCCCGCCAAGTGTGAAGTGCGTGCGGTAATTCGATTTCTTTAGGCTAAGGGGTGTAATGCTGAAATTCATCGATGAATAAGTAATGTGTACGGTGAAACTTCAATAAGTGACAGCAAAGTGCGACAATGGTGCAGGAACTTTAAAGCAGGACGTACAGATGTTCATGATGCAGGCGGTCAGGGAAGGAAGCGAGTGTCAACCGATGATCTCGTTGAGCGAGTGGATGAGGCGATTCGAGAAAATCGTCGGTTCACAATTTCTGTATTGAGCGATTCGTTTACTGAAATTTCAAGATCAGCTCTCTACACCGTTGTGAGTGAGAGACTTCAGTACTGCAAGTGAGACCTCAGTGCGAGATGGGTTACCAACATGCTGCCCGACCATCACAAAACGATGAGAATGGATGCCTCCCTAAAGTTTCTCCAGCGCTACCACAATGAAGGAGAAGATTTTTTGAACACGATTGTCACAGGGGACAAGACACGGGTCCATTTCGAAAATGAAGAAACAAAAGAATAGTCCAAACAGTGGATGCATTCTCATTCTCCCAGTAAACCAAAGAACCTTCTCCAACAGAAAGTGTACGGCTACTGTGTTCCGGGACCGGAATGGAGTTCTCTTGGTGGAATTCATGGAACGTGGCACGACCATCACTGCAGTTTTATACTGTGTGACTCTTCAACGTCTACGAAGGGCAATTCAGAATAAGCGGAGAGGAATGTTGTCATCAGGCATTGTCTTTCTCCATGACAATGCTCGGCCGCACACTGCAGCTGTAACAAAGAAGCTCCTGCAGCGTTTTCGTCGGGAAGCGTTTGATCACCCAGCGTACAGCCCGTACTTGGCTCCATCCGATTTTCATCTATTTGCTCACATGAAACGCTGGCTAGGAGGACACATTTTGGCACAGACATCGAGCAGCAGACCGGCGTAGAAACACGGCTGAAAACACAGGCGGCTCCGTTCTATGACGAGGGTATTGGAAAGTTGGTACCACGCTACGACAAATGTCTAAATCGGACTGGCAACTATGTAGAGAAATAACTATAACTATGTAAGTACTTCTTACAAATAAAAAAAAAAATATTTTCACTGTGGTTTTAATTTCGTGACCGATTGGACCTTGAAAAAAAAAAATAACCCTTGTATTAATAAATTCCTTACGTTGGAATTTCCTTCTGTTTAGGAACATATATTAAAAAAACTTTATACGGCGAAAAAAAAAACCTGATCAGGATATGAAACCGGAATCTTTCTGTAAAAGGAGCTACCATTAATCAAAAATGGACGCTTTTAAAAGTTTTACATTTTTTACGAAGTAAAAAACTTTTAATCGATTTTGTCATAAATATTTCCTTAGATTAAATTACAGAAAGCAGTGAAGTCCACTTAATTAATAAGTAAACCTAATAATTAAACACCCTACATGGTTTTTAATAATTTTAGATACTTGTTTGGAACAGTTGGAAGTAAAAATTTCTTATTCAGTGTTATGATCCTTTAAAATTTCACGTATTTCTTTGATTGTTCACATTTCTCGGATTCATTTTATCTAGTCATTCATCAATCATAGCTACACACATCTGTATTTTATGACGTTTACCATTTTCTCTCAAATCACGTAGTTTCTAAAATCCATTAATGCAACATTTCTAAAAAAAACGAGCAGGATTATATATTAATAATAATAATAACTTTATAAATAATAATAATAATAATAAGTAGATTATATATTTGTAAAATGAAATCAGTTGTAATTTTCCCTAATTAGATTTAATGTTAGTAATTTAGAAGATAATTATTATTTATATTAACTTAGTTTATATTTATAGTTAGTTAGATATTATTTATTTAGTAGATTTAGACGGTAGATTTCACCAGTGCTAACTAGGGAATAAAAACGATTTCCACCTTAAAGTTAAGAAAAACTTCAAATTTACTCAATACGACATTGGTTGCACGAAAAAAAAGTTTTACATGTTTAACATACGACAAGCCCCATCTTCTTACAATTCCAGTAACATTTTGGTCATCCCTTACCGTAAGGGGTAGTCATATCAAAAATTGTTTCCGACAAAGGTCTTAGGTAATATTTAGAGGATTAATGATCACCTTAAAAAGATTCGATATTGTCCCTATTAAGGAAGGTATGATTATTTTTTGTCTTCGAAGCCCCCATTTTTTCAACCTCCTGGGCCAATGGTTGGTGATATAAAAAAATATATACGTAGATAAGTTTTAGGCCCTTATCCAGGGAATAGTAGGAACTTTAAAGGAATTCGATGTTTTACTTAATAAGAAAATTATAGCGATATTTTGTTTTTTCGAAACAGCCTCTCCCCATTTCCACCCCCATCGTCTGATTTTGGCCGTTAACGAGTTTTACCGGGATTTTGGGACGAGTTTTTTTTAAGGAACAACTCGAAAGTGATTAACGCAAAATTAAGGCAGTTATCGTGTCCACAAGAAAGTGAGATATATATATGAACTTTTGAGCTGACGGTGGTTTTGGGGTCTGGGGAATGTAAAATGCGAAATCATGTCGAAATTTTCTAGAAGTCGAATCATGGTACCCATTACAATAGGTTTCTTATGAAATCTACCTAAAAGAAGTACATATAATAAAGTCGTCTCAGAGAAAATAATTCTAAAATATATTACTTTTACATTAGTATGTAGTTAGATTAGATGGACAAAATTCAGCGGAAAAGAAATCATAATGTGTCCATTCTTTAGGAAGTAAACCGTAACTCATATTATTTTCATTTACTGGACGAATGACATATAAAAATAATTTTTAAGTATCGGAAGTACTGTTTTGCCATTAATAAGATTATTTTGTTACTTTCTTGAACGAACTTATTTACTGTCAATGTATTTCGTTGGTTAATAAGTAAAACTCTATAAAGCTGGTTGAATGATCTTGTATTTTTAACAATATTGCAATAATAATATATCATTTAATATTTGTCGATATTAAAAGAAAACGTAATTAAGGACTTCAATGAAATTAGTAAAATATTAAATTTCGTTAATTTATTATCTTACCAATCATAACGCTTAAAATAAATATAACAGATATAATTATTATTATAAAAAAAAAAAAAATTGAACCGACATCAAGACCATGTGTTGTGATGCACAAGTATACAATTACTACCTCCCTGTCGCGGGTTTGCGCGTTCGATATGGTTATTTCATTTCCCGTCGCGGTCATTTTTTTATTTTTTTTTTTTAATTAAGGAATCGGCGGTAGGTGGTACCAGTCATGTCGCACATACAGTAACACTGGCCGTGGCTAACTTAATTTAGTCGTAACTCAAGTAATAAGGATAAAGGATGATGAGGGAAGAAGGAGAGGATTTTAACATTAATAATGGGGTAATAAAATTCAAGACCGAGTCCCGGCCCTGCGGGGGGCGGTAGGGAACGACATAGTCGGGCCTTGCCGGTGTTCCGCGAGGTTAGAGGCAGGCAAAGCACAAGACCGAGACCCGGTTCCTGGGGCTGGGGCTGGGGACGGCATAGCCGGGCCTGATCTTGGGAATTTGAGGCAGGCAATAATAAAAGACAAAGATCTGACCGGGGGGGGGGGGCAAACTGCCGTGCCGGACATACAGCCGGTGGGTGGGGAGGCCCCCTTAGAGTAAAAAGGACACTCCCTTGGGCTGCGTATACGTAATTGGGTAACCGGCCCGGGGGAGTAGGGGAAAAAAAATATATAAAAAAAGTTAATTTAATCATGGCGTTGTACACATCATTGCACCCCTTAGAAAAATCGAAATTAAAAAAAAACCGAAAATTATTTGTAGATATTTATCTCAAAAGTATTTACAAGACCAAATCCAATGAATCTTGTTAAGTATAGTCGGAAATTGGAAAAATTTGCAAAATTTGTTCTAAATTATTTTACCTTTCTTCTCACATTTCAAGATCGAATTTCACAAAATCTTGAAATTGCTTTTTAAATATTTACATGAAGATTACAAAACAAAAAAATAAATTGATAACTTCGTTTGTGATCGAGAAATTAAAAATAGCTGAGTTTCAACCAAAATTAAAAAAAATCCATTTTAACCGTTTAACTCTGAATTTTCAAAAACAAAATCGAGAATTGATGTGTACATATTCACATGAAAATTAAAACACCAAAATTAAAGTTGATATCTACGTTTGTTATATCTATGATAGTTATCATTTTGTAATGTGAAATTTAAAAAAACAAAATTAATAAATTTCGTTGTTACTCCATTTTAACCCTTTAAACTCGGAATTTCAATAAATCCTTTAACATAATACTCGAGAAATATATACTAATGTAAAAGATAATCAATTTTATCCATAATGAATATATTTAATTCACACCTTCACCCACCTTGATGGCGAAGGAATAATGAATAATTTTAATATCTTAACCTTCAGGGGAGTTAAGGCCTCGGTCGATGGCTTAAAATCTTTCCTGGGATAACATGAATGTATACTGTAAATTTGAAAGTAGTCGATCGGTCGATTCTTGCGTGATGTGATAACAAACTTACGTTATGTATGTATGTATACCATTTAAATATGTATACAATTTTTATATACGTATACATTATATATATTTAACCGTGATGTGTTAAATCGAAAGTGTACCTGATGCATGGAAAAGTTAGACTTGAAACAACTTACCAACACCCCGTTTGAATTATGAAAATCGGACTATTTATTCCAGAGATATTATAAGAGTACCCCATTGCACCTTTCAAAGCAGCGCTCCAGGGTCACACCGTGTGTTACCAGTTGATAGTGAGATTGGTCTAGCCTCCCACGAGGTGCACGCATACCTCACCAATATAGCCTCACATGCAGTCCCCACGAGAAGCTCATTGTTATTAAATAAAATCTTTTTTAATTTATTTAATATTATTTTATTTTATTTAATGTAAATTTAATTCTATAATTTTTATAATATTATTCATTCGATTGATTCGAATCATACACTTAAAACCCGGCTCACACATTGATAGAGGCTCACTGTTCACAGTTCATTAATTCAATTCATTAAAGTTCGTGCTTCAAATTTTCAAATCTCCAATACTACATATACATTTTTTTTAGATTTTTCAAGAAGAAATACATGTAAAAACTTCTCAGTTATGCCAAGAAGCACGGGTAACAATTCGATTGCAGTTGATCGAGTATTTTTTTTTTGTTTATCACGAACAAACAAAAACCCTCTTCCTCTTTATATATTAGTATAGATACAGATAAGATTCTCATGTCCCTACCGACATTATATATCAGTAGGGATATTATATAATATACATACTGTGTACGTATATATTATATACTCGTATAATGTAAATTGCGTCTGTAAAGGTTAAGAAGAAATATTTCGATTTGTTATGATTTTGTTAACTGTGCTACATAAATATTTTGCAGAAACTTACATTACCCGCCCTTCAGAAGACCATATTATTTCGTCAAACTTGACACATACAAATAGAATATCAGGATTCCCACTGTTCCGACCTACCCACAGGACGACAAAAAAATTCGTCAATTTTCATTTTTTGTATCTAAAAGATTCCCAACATCATGGTACCACCGCAAAAAGCAGCTGCGTCGATTGCAACAAGATTTATTTCAAACAGATGAATAGGAAACAAATTATGCGCGAACAAACATAAAAAAACAATATAAGGGTCGAATACATAACCTCCATTTTTGAAGTCTGTTAAAAATAGGTTATAATTTTCTATTATATTTATAAGATTGATACTGAAAAAAGTTTTTAAATATTAACCAAGGAGCGAATATGTTTAATAAGGTTAATTTTTTTTTACAGTTCAGACAATATATTTTATCAGGCCGTAATATGAAATGAGTGGAGGAGTGAAATGCACAACACGCGATACCTGGCGAAGCCTAGTACAATTGTTATTGATGTCTACATATGACAACTGAGCGTAAAAACTCGGAAAAACTACCTAGAAAACAATGAATACAAAGAAGGTAGAATTGTAAGACTGGCATTTCCAAAAAATATTAAAAAAACAAAAAAAACAGTGCAATACTGAACGGAGATTTACTTTTTATTTCTTTTTTATTCATAGGTAAAAACGAAAATAGGAGAATGTTTAAACGCGATATTTTGGGAGTGCAAATGAAAAACTAATGTTTTATTTTGGTACTGTTAGATGAATTCCAATTTTATATTTTTGTCATAGATATCTATAAAAGGTGTTTATTCAACCTTAAAACAAAACCCTAACTCAAACTGTATAAATAAATTTAAAATTATTTTTAATTTTATAAGGTATAGACCGGTCTTTAATAAGATTTTGTTTTATTCTTTTACAAGTTTTATTTTGATAATCTACAATAGAATGAAAAAAAATAAAATAAGACAAAAGGTTTATATAATGGTACCGAATAACTTTTCTAAAAAAACATCCCTGATTGCTCATTTAATGTATTATCCTAACCTACTAAAGAGCATTTGTATATCTGTTGTGTGGCGTCCGGAATGTACCGATTACTAACGGAAAATCCCGATTCGATAGTACATGTCACGTGGTGATCAGGTATATACTGAAAAAAAGTTATACTTAACTTTTATAGTAGGTGGCGGTTATATTATTGTATATCGATGTACCATATTTATATATCGAAATTATGGAAAATTTAGTACTTTTTAACCGAATCAAAGTTTTCGGACGAAATCGCAAATATCTCAAAAACGCTCAGCCCTAGCGCTCTGAAAAATGTTTTCGATCTCCTCCACAAAAACCCATTCGCTCCCAGTGGTATTTTTTTGATGGTAATATTTTAAACTGCCCACGGGGCACTATTCGGAAATTAGAGAGGGGGTGCGATGTGATGCCACAGTAATATCTCGGCAATCGCTCGTACGATTTTGACGATTTAAACGACGATGTATCAGCAAGTCGAGGGCTAACTGTTTAATTCATCGGGTACACTGTTGATTGACCGGATCTTGGGTATCCGGAAATTAGATCCGGATAGCCTTATGTTTCGATTGTACTCACCCACCGTAAAACGTACCGATCCGATCTTTCGCTAAATACGCTCAAAACCTTACGAAGACTAAAAAGAAGAAAATAAAAGTATATAAAATTAAAACTTTTTAAAAACCACTCTTAAATTAAACGCACTTAAAAGCTAAAAAATAATTTTAGGACATTATCTCCGAATGGATTTGACAACAAGCTTTGATGATATGAAATCTTACATATCGCCAAAAAACATAGCTTCAGATTAAAAATTTGAAGCTATGACTTTTACATAATCTTACATATGCTTGTTTTCAAATCCATTCTGAGATAACGTCCTAAAATTATTTTTTATCCTTTAGTGCGTTTAACTTTAGAGTGGTATTTTAAAATTTTTTTATTTATTTATGCGATTGTTTTTTTCATAAATAATGAATTATAACCAAACTGTAGGCATAGAAATGTACCGATCACTAGCGGAAAATTCCGATTCGTTATTAACAGTTTCTAGTGTTAAATTTCTTATTTAATTTTCGTTATATCAATTTTCATCATTCAAAAAAAAAAATTGTTTTACATGAGGTAATTAGTTTTGGACACTTAGTATCCCATTCCGAGACGCCACCCGCCAGGGCAACCCGCCTGGAGGGGCTAACTACGGAGGCCTACCATAGACACGCCCTGCAGCTAGTACTCCTTATAAAATTCAGTACCCTTCAGCAAAACTTAATCGCTTGTTATTAAAGTTTCGTTCATAAAAACAGTAAAATATGTTATTCCATGAGAGTAGTAAATGTTTATCGATATTTTAAAGTAGCCTTCATACTAAAAACTCTTTTAGCGTACTATTTTAACTACGTTTCGTTGTATATTTCAACACTACGTAGTAGAGTAAACAATAAAGTTTATGAGTATTCTTAAAAATATTAAATTTTTCCTACAGATTCCTGTTTTTTTTTTCTGTATATAAAATTTTAACTATGTTGTATAATACTTTATAACATTATTTTCATTTACTTACAACTTTTTAATAAATTACAATTCTGCATTATGTTATTGTAATTTTTAAATAACTCTCTAAGATGTTTACAACCAAAATATTTTATAAATAAGAATTAACTAATGGAAGTAAATTAGGTTAATAAATGTAATAGATAATTAAGCTATTCAGTAAACTTAATGCTTAATTAGGCTAATAACAATGAAAATTGCTTGAAATTTCCTACCAGTTCTCTGTTAATATTTTAAATGGTAAAAACAACGGTTAGAGAAGATCTGATGGACAACACAAATCAAATCACTTTCCAAAATGACCACTTATTTCTACGGTTAATTATCACGAGTCAACACAAAGTTTGTATCTAACATAGTACACAAATTTTCTCACTGTATTCTGGGTGCTAATTTCAAACATGCTATTGAAATTGTGTTACCGCGAGAAGGTTTTACGTAAATAATAAATTGTAAATAATTATTACGTAAATCGTAAATATATTTTTTTTAAATAAACTAATTTTGATCAACTAATGGTTACAATTGCGTTTAGTTTTTTATATTTACTTTTAAAAGATATGTATGCATGCTTAATAAAGAAAAAATAAATAAATATATGCACTGTATCATGAGAAGTAAACACATATTGAACGATGACACATACAGAAACCTGATTTTGCTTGTTACAGAGCTTAAAATCTTATTCAGTGTAGCTTTATTTGTCTATACTGTGCGTTGCGTTATACAGAGTTAGTAGTGTTTTGCTAACCTACCGGCTTGGTCTAGGGGTGAACGCGTCTTCGCAAGATTTGGAAGTCGAGAGTTCCAGCGTTCAAGTCCTAGGAAAGTCAGTAATTTTTACACGGATTTGAATACTAGATGGTGGATACCGGTGTTCTTTGGTGGTCGGGTTTAAATTAATCACACATCTTAGGAATGGGCGAACTGAGACTGAACAAAACTACACTTCATTTACACTCATACATATCATCCTTATTCATTCTCTGAAGTATTATCTGAAAGGTAATTACTGGAGGCTAAAGATAAAAATTAAAGTAGCGTTTTGCTATGTATTTATCAATTCTTTATAATACAAAAGTGATTTTTCTCGTTTGTATTTGCTAAAATATGGCTTCTGCAAAAGTTCGCGGTTGTTCCAATCATCCAAACAATTTTTGTTACGTCTTTGGTAAATTTAAGCCTAAATCTAAAAGAAAAAATTTTTCTGAATCGATAAAAACACCTTCTAAACTTTATTTTGATTGTGCACTGGGGGATCAAGATAAAATCTGGGCGCCTCATATCGGTTGCATATCGTGCTCAGTAACTCTAACTGAACGGTTGGGCAATTTCGGGAGGTGACCGTAAGGACGATGGATCCTCTCTTTTCTGGACCAGGAACAGATGGAGGGAGCTGGTAGCGGACGACATTCCGGCTTTCAATATGGAGGAACTGCAACTTGCTTCCAGATAGTTAAAAGGAGGCAAGAGTCCGGGTCCGTGTGGTTTACCGGCCTTACTTATAAAACCAGTGGTTAAGGTAATCCCACTGACAGTGCTGGGTCTATACAGCGATGTCTGTACAGATCCCCTGTGAATGGAAGAGATCCCGGCTTGTCCTTTTCAGAAAGGGGGGAAGGCGTGAAACGGACCCGATGCGGTGTCGGCCTATTTACCTCCTCAACAGTATGGGGAAATTGTTCGAATTGATGTTTGCTAGCTGGCTTAAGAGTGAATTGGAGCAAAAGGGAGGTTTCTCCACGAACCAAATCAGATTCAGGGAAGGAAGGTCGGCGGTGGATACCTAACGCATGATCTTCTCCATCGTGGATGATGCTGCCTGTAGTACCAGGCACACAGGAATAACATTTTTTGAATTTAGCACTCCAAAATTAGTTAAAATCGCCATGTTTGATAAATAAAAAAACTGTTTCTTTTTGGTTTTTTTTACTAGTGTTTTCATTCTATGATAGCTTCACGAGAACAATTGAAGATTGAAATAGTTTGTTGTTCAGGTAAATTTAATATACTATTGCATGTCATTGTTTTAAGCCTATCGAAATGAAAATATACTAGGAACACTTTCAAGTAGTTTATCAAAGGAACTGGTGTTTAATGAGTATCATTACTCTCAGAGAAATACCTAAGATCTCTAATACCCCACAAAATTTACGTAAAGTAAAATAATAAAAAAAAACTTATTATACAGAAATTAAGGTACGCAACCCCTTCTGATACGATGCAATTCATTACAAAATTAATGTACGGATTCCGCTACCAAAGATGCATGCAGCTAGCCGTCTTTCACCACTAATGTCACTACTACCGATTTTATTAATTCTGTTAAACACACTCTTCAAAGAAGGTGGCAAGATTACTGGAATGTTACTGTCGATAACAAACTCCGATACATCAAGGGAACTGTGCTGCAATGGAGCAAAATTTAAATTAATAGTTAACATCTAAGATATTCTAGAAAACAATGTGAGGATGTTGTCAAATATCTTGTTTCATATCTTTATTTGGTATTTACTGTAATATGTTTTTTAGTATTTTATATTGTGATTTACTTTTACTTATTTTCCCTGTGTTATTGTGCATTATGTTTATAATATTTTTTTCCTGTTATTTAGTTGATATATAGTTATACTTGGCAAATTTGATAAAATTAGTTAATATATTATAGAATCATTCCTTCCGGGCGCTAATAATGAACCTTTGATGTGCGTCCAAACAAAAAACCTAGAAACTTTTTCTCGTCAGAAGGGAAATACAGTTTTCAAATAATTTATATATTTCATTCGGTTTAGATTATCTCTTGAAAATGAAAAATTGCGGCCGCTTCAGGAAAAATTAATTTGTACGTTAAAATTTTCAAAAATAAGTTAAATATTGCTGTTTCTTTTGCTTAAGAGTTGTACGAGTATATATATATGTATATATATATTTACGTCGGTTTATGAATAATATAGATTCTAAAATTAGGAAATTGAAATTTATATAAAATGTTTAGCATATTATGAGGCATTATGATATAGGATTATTTTGTAGTATTGTAATACAGTAAAATTTAGATGTTAATAAATATTCCTGAAATGACATTTATTGGTCTTAAATTTTATAACGAATAAAGAAGACAATCTCAAAATTTCATAGATATTGAATCTTTCAAAATTAACTTACTGATAAAATAAAAGTCCATATTTAATTTTAATTGTACTGAACTCACTCAAAACCGTACCTCTTAATGATATTCTTGAGAGTCCGGGTTTGGTTCGCTAATTAATTAAATACCAGAAGTGCTAACCGCTTTAAACCAATATAGCATTGTGGTACATAGAAAACAGATTGCGCACATTCTAATCAATTCAAGTAGTTCATTCTCAAAAGGCTATCGAATAGAGCAAACCCAAATAATTACTCCTTACATGATTAGAATCCTATAAATTTATTTAATGATTGTTCATAATGTTACTATATTGCAAGATACATAATAAGAGCTATTAAAAAAAACCTTTTATTTATTTTTCAAAGTATTTTTCCGTTTTATTCAATTTCGATATTTTCATCAAATAATACATTGAAACAATTGTTGATTGGCTTTAATTGCGTGAACATTAGACAATTTTTCTTAAAGGTTAAATGATAATCGAAAACGGGATAAAAAATAATTAAAAAAAAGAAGTAAAAATCACTTCAAAATATGTTTGACAAGGAGAAAAATATTGAATGTACGATTCTTTTTTAAATTTGGAAATTTTTTTGTCTCAAATTTTTATTTACAATCGGTTACGTTTTAGCAGGAATCTTAAGTAAATGATACCATATATATCCACATTAAAAAGGAATCCCGACTGAAATTCGTCAAAGAATATTTACTTTTATTGTATTAAACTCCTGATGGCAGAACGTAGTACGTACAAAACGTAGTTTTGAAAAACTGTTCTATGAGTAGTACAGTAGAAAACAATAGTAATAACAAAAATCATAAAAAGAGCAGGTTGATGAAACATTTAGAAAAAGAAAAATTAATCATAAAATAAAAGTGAAAATAGCGGCAGAGAGGAAGGAAGTGAAGGATGGAATAATGCACTACACTCCGCGGTTGTTATTATTTTATAGGGTTACTTAGGTCAAGAACATATAGCCGCTTAAGTCTTCTATCATTCTCACCGTTGTCTAGTAGGTTTACGACCAAGTGGTTAAGATGGTCATTTAACCGAAGCTTATATTTCAAACCTTTATCTTTTTAAACGTTGTATTTCTTCCTTTACGTACCGTGGATACATATATTCATGGATTTCACTGTTTTTAGTAAACCGCGGTGCCTCGGCCCTTACACCTCGCTAGTTTGTTCTAATAAAACTGCTGTATGATTTCAGTATTTGTCTTGCTTGCCGTACCCATAAAGTTGGAAGCCATATATCCATACTGGTTTCAAAATAGCTGAGAATAAAAATAGCTTATTAGACAAAGATAGCTCAGGCCTTCTGCCCGGTAATCAGTATATTTCCTTGAACTTCATGTTAAGCGCTTTGTCTTTTCTCTCACATGAACCTTCCACGTCAAATCACCATCCAGGTGAAGACCATCTGGTACCTTACATTTTCAGTATGCAGGATTAAAATACCATCAAGGTGGACGACTGGGCAATCTCCTCTCCTCTTTGCGAATGCCACATGGCTTGACATAATTTTATTAACCGTCACCTTCCATGTACCCAGCCACCTGCTCATTAGATTTAATTCCGATTGTAGATTAGTTAAGTCCATAGTTGAGTTATCGTCAACAGCCAAAATAGCCGTTTTATCGGTAAAACAGCGATAATCACTCCACTCTCAACCGGAAGGTCGGCGGTGATGGTTATGCAGTATAAGACAGGTCTAAAAACTGAGCCTGTGGAACTCGATCACAGATAATACTTGATTATATTTTACCTGGAAGAAACGCCGATCCAGGTATTCTATCATTTCCTCTTCACAAAGATCCCTCATATCAAGCGGTTGAAAGACCTCTCTTAAGTAACTGGCTAATATCTTAGCTTATCTCTCTGAGCCCACGACCCATTCGAAGTCTTCATAGAAGGAAATGAGTGTGGAGGCCGTCGAAAGCTCTTTGTGGCTTTCTATAAAAAGTAATCGTCTCTACTGGAAAGAGATATTCTTAAAATAATTTCGGAACGACTCGTTTTTAATAAATTTTAGCAATCGTTTCAATCTCAGAATTGGAAGTCGAGAGTTTCAGCGTTCTAGTCCTAGAAAAGTCAGTTATTCTAACACAGAATTGAATACTAGATCGTGGATACCGGTGTTCTTTGGTGGTTGGGTT
Source organism: Lycorma delicatula (assembly GCF_047948215.1). Classification (NCBI taxonomy): domain Eukaryota; kingdom Metazoa; phylum Arthropoda; class Insecta; order Hemiptera; family Fulgoridae; genus Lycorma; species Lycorma delicatula. The sequence continues at coordinate 134,520,110 of NC_134462.1, read as the reverse complement.
TCAATTAACCACACGGAATGATCAAACTGAGACTGCACAAGACTACACTTCATTTACACTCATACATATCATCTTCTGAAATATTATCTGAAAGGTAATTACCGGAGGATAAACAGGAAAAAGAAAGTATACGTATTATATTTTATATCGTGGAAAATTTAGCCGTTTCAATCTATGAAGCTGATGTAGCCGAACCGATTAAGGCGACAGTCGGCCGCATGCAGAGGTCGTTTCAATCTATCGATAGGGGTGTGGATAGGGGTGTGTGATAGAGAATTCGACTGTATTCGTTTCAATCTGCGGGTACCCTGTTCAATAATATCTTATCTTCAGGCATCCCGTAGCATTTCCGTCTCCTAAGTGTCTCCTTTGCAACAATAAGTTCCATCATCTCTCTTGGGTAACCCTCTACATCATTTTAAAGTTAACAATGTGAGATAATTTAATAATGATATAATATTTAAATAAGTGAAAATTTGTCTAAATGTGTTATAAATTAAATATATATTGATCAGAATAACAAGGGCTTTATTTAAAGATATCTAACGACATAAGTTCTGAATAATGAAAGGTGCACTTAGGCACACTTATTCGAACCATATAGTTCATCTTTGACTTATTATTACGATAGCATTTTACAGTGATTTAAAGATTATGTAAAAAAATTCCCATTTAAATATAGAAAAAAAAATTGTAATAAAATTTGGTTTTGATGTTAAGTTACCATAACTTGATTAAAAATCATTTGCAGCTATGTAATCGCACACCCTTGCATGTCCGCACTCATTAATCGTATGCATATCCATCTTAAGATCTATTAAGGCATATTTTATTTGTACTTAGATAAACTTTATGTGTAACGCATTTTAATAAACACATAAATACTCATATTTTGATATTTATGTATCCTAACCCTATAATATTATGTATCTTCAATATATAATATACATTATTCGTTCATTTTATTTCACCATTATTATTCTAAAATATATTTATCATGAAATGCGGCATCTGTTATTTTGCGTGACATTTAGTGAAGGTAATATATAATTCATTTATTCAACCAACGTTCAATTCTTGTTTACAAAATTCACACATGTAACCGTACGCGCGCCCGCTCGCGCAAATCACATTATATAGATATCTTAGTGAAGTTGTTCGCTTCTTTTTACGGTTGATAAGAAATCTCGGATTTAGAACACGAATAAAGAACAGAATGTAATGTATATATGGATGGATGAGACAAACATTTTCAAGAGGAGCCAACTGCCAGAGTAGCGCGATCGATTCACTACCGCTTTGCATTATGGGTAGAACAACTGACGCGACAAACCACCACGTGGTTTATTCTCTTTTTAATCTTATTTTTTTTCTGAAATGTAAGTTCTCTGTAAAGAATTAAAATAATATATGAGTACATGTTTTTGTTTGTTTGTTTTTTTTTTCAGCTGATAGTTGTTCAGAGACAGTTTTATAGTAGAGAATAAAATTGTCATTTTAGAATTCATATTTTAAAGATTTATGTTTCTTTTTTTTTAAATAATAAAATTTATATATTGACTAGTACAACTAAAGTTCTTCATAATAATTTTTATAGTAATTTTTTAATTACACGACTGCCCAAAAAAAGTGTAATAAAAGGAGTATTCCTCTCACCACTCCTTTTTAACTGCGCCCTTGAATTTGTCATGAGAAAATGGTATGAAATAAATCCCAAAAATATAAAAATGGGTACTAAGAAAAACTCCATCACACTAAATTGCCTAGGATTTGCAGATGACCTCGCTCTTTTAGCAAATAATATTCAAGAAGCCAAAACACAAATCATGAGCCTTCAAAACCTAGCACAAAAGATAGGGCTTCATATCTCGTTCGAAAAAACTGACCTAATGGCCATAGATCCTCTGGTAATAGAGCACATTACGGTAAACAATCAGAAAATTAAAATAGTAAAACAATTTAAATATCTAGGGGAAATAACAACTTATAGTTTAAATGAAAAAGTGACATGGCAAAACAGGACAAATAAAATGATTAAATCCCAAAAATTAACTCGGTCAACATATAACAAAAAATGCCTTTCTGCTAAAACAAAACTTAAACATTATAAAACTGTAGTACAGCCAGAAGTCACCTACGGAAGCGAGACTCTTTTCAAAATCACTCAGAAAAACCGAATTGAAAAAATTCTGAAAATAGAGAGGAGAATTGTCAGAACGTGTATCAATAAAAAACACCAAAAAGAAGGCCGATGGTGGATTGTGCCAAATGAGGTGGTGTATCGAGAAATAGAGCCTGTTACTGATACTATGCGGAAAAAAAGAATCTCTTTCTTCGGTCATCTCATAAGGACACCGCAAACAAGACTGTCAAGAAATATCATTGAAAAGCTCTGGTTCCAAAAGCTAGAAGTAGGATGGATAAAAGAAATTAGAGAAGATATGAAAGAATTGGGAATTTCCCTGACCGACCTACAGAATAAAACTGGAAAAATTACAAAGCTAAAAGATAAAAGCATTAGATTTAAACAAAAGACAGACAAACGACAAAATACAACGAAGAGGGTGTTTACGGATGAAGAAAAGAAAGCAAGATCTGAACGGATGAAGAAATACTGGGCAGCTCGAAAGAGTAAAATAACACGCTTTTCTCAGAAAAGATCCAACTGAAATTGACTTAAGTGGTCCCATGTTGGCCGTAAAAGCATAATAATAATAATAAAAGGAGTATGTATGTATGTATAAATGATTATTCCACCGTAGCAGCTCAACCGCCGAACCGATTTAGATGTATGACACTGTGCTGAAATCCTTACGTTAACGGGGCTGTAATAGGCAATATATATATATATATATATATATATATATATATATATATATATACATAGAAATAGTAGAGGAGATATACCGGTTGAACCACAAACTTTAATAAATTGAATTAATGAACTGTGAACTGTGAGCCTCTATCAATGTTAGCTGGGTTTCAAATGAAAAATTCAAATCAAACGACTGAATAATATTACAAAAATAATAGAATTAAATTTACGTTAAATAAAATAAAATAATATATTGAACTTCTCGTAGGGACTACGTATGAGGCTAGAGTGGTGGTGAGGTGATGCAAGAACCTCGTGCGAGGCTAGAACAATCACCATTAACTGGTAACAAATAGGTGCCCCTGGGGCTCTATTTTGGGAGGTGCAATGGGGTTCTCTTATAATATCTCTGTAAACAATCGTCCTATTTTCAAAATTTAAACGGGATATTAGTAGGTTGAAGACTAACTTTTGCATGCATCAGGTAAACTCTTTATCTAAAAGATCACGGTTTCATGATCAAAAGAATATAAAATTGAATCCTTCTAAGAAAATATTTAAATGCAGTAGGGAGATCTGAATAGCAATTACGTTAAAGAGTACTGATTAGTAATTATTCTATTAAAGAGCTCCCTGATTGGATTTAAATATTTTTGTTGGACAAATTTTTCTCATCGATGTCTGACATGGTGAGAACTTAATCATTAGATACCGTTAAATGCCGGCTATTTCTACAACAATAAAAATATATTTAAACAAATTAAAACTGTCTGAAAGTTGATTGAACACCAATTATTTTATTTAATTAAATAATGCATAACGAGGTTTGTAGTCCTTTATTTCAATACCTTGTTTTCTTTTTTCAGTTAGATTTATTGTCGATTTTTTAATTCTAATTTTTTTAGGCAGTCGTCTTTTTTAATTTTATAATTGCTCTTATTATTAAAGTTATGTCAATAATGCTCTGTAAAGTAATATGAAAATTATTAAACTATAATTACATTCTAGTTAAAAAGCTTTATTTTTATATTTATGCAGAGCGATTTTCTGGATGGATTTTTTAAGGGTTTGCTTGAAATGGATCTTATATTTAAATCATCTTATATTCAAACAAAATTCTGTAAAATATTTAGAGTAGTTTTAACGTACATTGCGTGAAAATTTGATTGTAGGCTTGGAAGAATTTTATTTTCAATCTGCTTGCTCAAGATACATTTCAGAAAAAAATATCGAGCGGTATAAGTTAACGTAAATATATTATTATATGTTAAGAAAACTTAGAAGATAAATATAATAAATCTCTGAGAACCGCTTAACTGGAAAAGATGGTAACTCACCTTTTTTATTGCTAATTTTTGCACCGTCTTATTACAAACAGTAATCAGAAATTATTTAAATGACAAAATTCACCAGGGTATATTCTTCGGTATCGGAGAATGTTTGAAAACTCAGTCATCTGTTAAGAAATATAAGTACTGTTGGTATTTCGTTTAGGTATTGCAGAAGTTATCGACTACTGATAGGCGGAGATAAATTTAATCGAGGCTCTGGATTTCATTTATGAAATTTCACGTAGCTTATTTGAGAGAGTGAGTTTTACCTGCCAAATAGTAACGTAATATTATATCTGCCGTGATTTTACTAACCCGCAGGGTCAGCCTAGCGGTTAAACTCGTCAGCTGATTTTTTAAGTCGAGAGTTCTAAGGTTCCGAGTCCTTATAAAGGCAATCGCTTTTATATGATTTGAATGCTACACTGTGGGTACCGGTGTTCTTCGATGGTCGGGTTTCAATTAACCGCACGTGTCAGAAGTGGTCGGCCTAAGTCTGTTCAGGACTACACATTAACAGGTACATTTATAATTACACACCAGACTGCGCACAGACGATTAGGCATCTCTGCAGAGTACTGTTCACATCATGTCACTGTTCTGTTACTCTGTTACTTTTATTATATAAATAAATAAAATAATTCCTACTAGATTATTTTGATTTGTTCAAAAATAAAGGACTGATTGTAAAGAAAATTGTATTTCGATAAGCCCATTGCAAAACGCGCGGGAGTAAACACAATATTCAATATCTAGGAAAAATTCTAAGTAGTCATAATAGAAGAATATACACTTGGAAAAAGCCAATGATACTGGACGGTATCAGATAGATTATATCATGGTTAAGCAAAGATTTAGAAATCAACTCGTTGACTGCAAAACTTACCCTGGAGCAGACATTGATAGCGACCATAATTTGGTGATAATGAAATGTAGATTGGGGTTTAAAAACCTGAAGAAAAGGTGTCAGATGAATCGGTGGAATTTAGAGAAGCTTGAGGAAGAGGAGGTAAAGAAGATTTTTGAGGAGGACATCGCAAGAGGTCTGAGTAAAAAAGATAAGGTAGAAAATGTAGAAGAAGAATGGGAGAATGTTAAAAAGGAAATTCTTAAATCAGCAGAAGCAAACTTAGGCGGAATAAAGAGAACCGGTAGAAAACCTTGGGTTTCAGACGATATATTGCAGCTGATGGATGAACGTAGAAAATATAAGAATGCTAGTGATGAAGAAAGTAAAAGGAACTATCGGAAATTAAGAAATGCTATAAACAGGAAGTGCAAACTGGTGAAAGAAGAGTGGATTAAAGAAAAGTGTTCAGAAGCGGAAAGAGAAATGAACATTGGTAAAATAGACGGAGCATACAGGAAAGTTAAGGAAAATTTTGGGGTTAAAAGCTGGGGCTGATAAATGTGAAGAATACAGAACAATTAGTTTAACTAGTCATGCATCAAAAATCTTAACTAGAATTTTATACAGAAGAATTGAGAGGAGAGTGGAAGAAGTGTTAGGAGAAGACCAATTTGGTTTCAGGAAAAATATAGGGACAAGGGAAGCAATTTTAGGCCTCAGATTAATAGTAGAAGGAAGATTAAAGAAAAACAAACCAACATACTTGGCGTTTATAGACCTAGAAAAGGCTTTCGATAACGTAGACTGGAATAAAATGTTCAGCATTTTAAAAAAATTAGGGTTCAAATACAGAGATAGAAGAACAATTGCTAACATGTACAGGAACCAAACAGCAACAATAACTATTGAAGAACATAAGAAAGAAGCCCTAATAAGAAAGGGAGTCCGACAAGGATGTTCCCTATCTCCGTTACTTTTTTATCTTTACATGGAACTAGCAGTTAATGATGTTAAAGAACAATTTAGATTCGGAGTAATAGTACAAGGTGAAAAGATAAAGATGCTACGATTTGCTGATGATATAGTAATTCTAGCCGAGAGTAAAAAGAATTTAGAAGAAACAATGAACGGCATAGATGAAGTCCTACGCAAGAACTATCGCGTGAAAATAAACAAGAACAAAACAAAAGTAATGAAATGTAGTAGAAATAACAAAGATGGACCGCTGAATGTGAAAATAGGAGGAGAAAAGTTTATGGTGGTAGAAGAATTTTGTTATTTGGGAAGTAAAATTACTAAAGATGGATGAAGCAGGAGCGATATAAAATGCCGAATAGCACAAGCTAAACGAGCCTTCAGTAAGAAATATAATTTGTTTACATCAAAAATTAATTTAAATGTCAGGAAAAGATTTTTGAAAGTGTATGTTTGGAGTGTCGGCTTTATATGGAAGTGAAACTTGGACGATCGGAGTATATGAGAAGAAAAGATTAGAAGCTTTTGAAATGTGGTGCTATAGGAGAATGTTAAAAATCAGATGGGTGGATAAAGTGACAAATGAAGAGGTATTGCGGCAAATAGATGAAGAAAGAAGCATTTGGAAAAAATATAGTTAAAAGAAGAGACAGACTTATAGGCCACATACTAAGGCATCCTGGAATAGTCGCTTTAATATTGGAAGGACAGGTAGAAGGGAAAAATTGTGTAGGCAGGCCACGTTTGGAGTATGTAAAACAAATTGTTGGGGATGTAGGATGTAGAGGGTATACTGAAATGAAACGACTAGCACTAGATAGGGAATCTTGGAGAGCTGCATCAAACCAGTCAAATGACTGAAGACAAAAAAAAAAAAAAGAATTTTTTATCAGTGTTCATTACTTATGTTTGTCACAAAATATTTCAGATAAACGATAAGGTGGAGAACATTGAACGTAATTAAAATTGTCAGGTAGCTTTTGTTATTAGGATTCTGCTCCAGATATCCATAAAAATCCAATTGTCGCCCTTTAATTAATTCTTTTCCTTCTTGTATTACGGCAATAAATTTAAAGTTTTTTATCTGATTACAGAGTAAAATGTCTGAATATATGATTTGTATACGAGAATCAGACCCTCTAGATTAAAAAGACACGAACGTATTTTTCATACGCTAAACACTATTAAAATTTTGTTGTGAATTTCGTAATAAAAAAATTTCGATTAATTTTCTGAACGTTTAAAATTACCTTGATTTTAAAGAAGTGGTTGCTTTTGTTAGATTTTTACACAGAATTTTTCAGATCTCGATCTTATATATAAAATCTATCTTATTTATAATTGACATCTGAAGTTAAAAAGAGTTCTTATGCACAGAGATTAGACGGATATAATAAAAACAGTAAAGTTATACTACGACTGATAATTTCAGAACGGTTAGTATTCGTTAGTCTTCTTAACTTTCCCACCTAAAGTGTCCTACATTGTTTTCGGAATAATCTCGAAAAAAGTGATGTTGTTAACGAGTTATAATTTTAATTTAAATTACCTGCATTTAAACTGTTCTTATTGTAATATATTCCAACAAAAACACTAATTTTTAGAATGGTACAAGCGCGTAACACGAATATGTAATTAATAAAATAACAAAAAAAACTACAATCATTTAATTTGAAGTTGAAAATAAATTTTAAATTAAGAAATTTTTTTACTGGGCGAAAATTCAATTTATTTTCTCAATGGTGAGAGTTAATTACCACTTTTAATTTCAATTATTAAAAAACAGAAAAAAACATCCCATTGATATATTAAAATCATAAAAAATCTAACAACGTCGCGCTAATTTGATCATGTATTTTGTATTCTGTCCAAAATGATAATAAATTATTTCACTAAATCGGTTGATAAATTAAAACTGTAAAACTAATTCCTACTGGTTATTATTACATCCTTAGTAAAATCTTTTATTTAGGTCCAGAAAATTTGTGCTTGAATAGGATTTTTCACTTAATAAAATGTTGGCATCTGATTGTAAAAAACATTGACATATATCTCCTGATTATCACTACCCTTACAAAAATTTGCATAAGGAAACTGGATTATCAATATCACGGAGTTCATTAGAACTTCGTCGGTAAGAGGCGACGAAGTCAACGAACTATGTTTACAGTTCTAAACATGAACTAACCTAACAGTGAAATGAAAATGGAGGAAAAATAATCGTGAATACATTACATTTCACTTCAGTTAGATTAGTAATAAAGAATATTTTCAAAACGTACCTCAAATTTTGTTAGATAACGTTTTTTACTTCCATTCGATGAATCGCGGGACTCGAATATGTCATTTTATTATTTTTTTTAATGTACCTCTACGAATCGCGCCGCTAGTTAACAGTACTTCATAGTACCACATAGCGTACAAACATTTGATAATGTACTTGAAATAATAAAATTTGAAAGAAAATATACTACAGCTTTTTGAATAGTAAATGCTTTTATGTAAATGAAAGTATTGAAGATAAACAATTTTTTTAATTTCCATCACCTCTTTAAAAAAAAATAAAAGTTTAGTTTACAAGAGATTATAATAGTTTTATTAAAAAAGGAATAAATAAAACAGAAATAAAATCGATTGCTAAAATCGAATTTAACGATAAAAATCGAGGGTTACACTTACAAAGTAATAAATACAATGTTACATCACGTATCTTCGATTTGTAAAGGTCATTCACTTTCATTAAAAAAGGAAAAATATGGTATGAAGTGAATGATATGACTATCAACACACAAATTGGCCGTAAAATTAAATTTGTTTGTTCTAGAAAGGCAATAAATTTTAATAATAAATCTATAAGATAACTTTTCTTTTTTTTTTTTGTCTTCAGTCATTTGACTGGTTTGATGCAGCTCTCCAAGATTCCCTATCTAGTGCTAGTCGTTTCATTTCAGTATACCCTCTACATTCTACATCCATAACAATTTGTTTTCCATATTCCAAACGTGGCCTGCCTACACAATTTTTCCCTTCTACCTGTCCTTCCAAAATTAAAACGACTATTCCAGGATGCCTTAGTATGTGGCCTATAAGTCTGTCTCTTCTTTTAACTATATTTTTCCAAATGCTTCTTTCTTCATCTATTTGCCGCAATACCTCCTCATTTGTCACTTTATCCACCCATCTGATTTTTAACATTCTCCTATAGCACCACATTTCAAAAGCTTCTAACCTTTTCTTCTCAGATACTCCAAGTATCCTCCAAGTAGATACTCTCTCCAAGTAGATTGTCCAAGTTTCACTTCCATATAAAGCGACACTCCAAACATACACTTTCAAAAATCTTTTCCTGACATTTAAATTCATTTTTGATGTAAACAACTTATATTTCTTACTGAAGGCTCGTTTAGCTTGTGCTATTCGGCATTTTATATCGCTCCTGCTTCGTCCATCTTTAGTAATTCTACTTCCCAAATAACAAAATTCTTCTACCTCCATAATCTTTTCTCCTCCTATTTTCACATTCAGCGGTCCATCTTTGTTATTTCTACTACATTTCATTACTTTTGTTTTGTTCTTGTTTATTTTCATGCGATAGTTCTTGCGTAGGACTTCATCTATGCCGTTCATTGTTTCTTCTAAATCCTTTTTATTCTCGGCTAGAATTACTATATCATCAGCAAATCGTAGCATCTTTATCTTTTCACCTTGTACTGTTACTCCGAATCTAAGATAACAATCAGTAATTAATAAAAAAAAATAAAAAATAAAAAAAATAATCCAACAAAACGAAGTGATATTCAAAATAAATACAATCAAATTGTAAACCGTAGGGTGAGAGTCTCGCAGATATAATCTTTTTCGCTCAAAAAACAAAAATTTCTGTTAATATAAATAAAACTGTTTTTAACAAATCGATACTGATATCAAAAAAGGTAAGACACTACATTTCTATTATCAAAATCTGTTATTAATTTAGAATTTTCTTTAAAAAAATACATGTTAAATATATGTAATAGACAATAGATATACAATAATTGACAATAAACAATGTTTAAGCGTTCCATATAATAAGAAAAAAAAAAATTGTTATAAAACTCTTACCGGCCGATTTCATTTACTAAACGAAGTCTAATACATATCTCGTTTACAGAAATAATAAAATTCTTATGATTATTCGTTGTTGAAATCAATGAAATCGAGCCGGTAAGAATTTTGTAACAAATTTTTCTTGTTTTTGATTATTATATGGACCGATTTAATATTATCTATTATCAATTTATTATCTATTACATATATTTAACATGTATTTTTTTAAAGAAAATTCTAAATTAATAACAGATTTTGATAATAGAAATATAGTGTATGTCCTTTTTTGATATCAGTATCGATTTGTTAAAAACAGTTTTATTTATATTACAAATTTTTGTTTTTTGAGCGGAAGAAATGATAACTGCTAGATTCTCACCGTACGGTTTACAATTTCGTTCTATTTTTTTATTTTTTTTTGGATAAAATAAGTACTCGTTGTTTGTATGTACTTTTATGATAATTTCATTAATTTTTATCGATTAACATTTAAAAATATTCGTTACATAAATATTCTTTTATTTCCACATGTACTACACGGTTGTTATCATAATTATACAAGCACGAGTTTGCTGGTAAGTAGTTTATAATCTGCAATTCGAGCTCTTTATTATTTTTAAAGTGGAAGATGAGTGGTTATTTAAAAAAAAAATTCTTTTTAATATCGCGAATCAGCGCTTTAAACGGCTTAACTGTTTGAATAATTGACATACACTGTGTAATAAAAAACAGTTAAATGATAATTCATTTCATGAAAAAACGTTTAAATTTTTTTTTAACTTGTTCTTTAAAAAAAAATTAAATTTCATCTTTTTGAAGAGTTTAAAAATAATTTTAAAATTTTATTATTCGGACAATGTTTATTTTGATAACATAAAAATACAAAACGGTATAAGTTTCATATAAATCAAAAGTACTCAAGATATAATAAAGCTATATATTGTATACATTTCCATTCTCTTAACGAATTTTTAAAAAAATAATTAATCGCCCTATATCACGATATCATTTCTATAGAAAATATTAAAATTTACAGTACAATATTTTCTCAGATAACAATATGTACGCTAAAACAAAACAATATACTTTCGAAAAATTAGAATTTTGTATCCTAAATATTTATACTTTTACTTTAAAATAGCAGAGCTATAGCAGGGCTTTAGAAGGGAAAGTATTGTAATTTGTTCAATTTGGGCATATGCCGTTTTCACCGGATCTTGACGTTTTGACAACGAATGAACCCAAAACACTGAATGGAAATTTTACGGATTTTAATGTTCATAAGTACTTATGTGCTCAAAGTTGGGTTCTAAATCACCTTATAACTACATTACTCGCACCCCCATCCCAAAAAAAAAATGCTCTAAACTATTGGCTAAGTGCCCATAATGATCAATAGTATCCCCTATCACCACAAAAAGCTGTAGTGTCGCAGTCCGCCATCTTGAAGTTTCCCTTTCTCCCTTTTCGAAATTCCCTTTTCCCTCATCCTCTTGGATCGGGATATTTGAAATTCCACAAGATTACAAACCAAATTATTTTTTGAACGTTAAATATTAATTATTCATTTTATTTCGGATATATTTGAAAGATCGGTAGTACCGACGTATAGCTGTTGTAGTCGTCTGCTATGTTGTGACGTCACAGGTGAGCGGTAGAATTAAATAAATGAATAAATATTTAATGTGTAAATAGGTAACTCGGTCAGGCCGGGTCGCGAATTCGATCGCTCGGTCTACTCGGCACCTGATGCATTAAGCCTCGCGGCTAAATCAGTCTGCCGATGTAGATGCGATATTTGTTCTATTTAAGTTGTGAAATTACATTAGTTTCGTTAACGGCGACCGTCGTCGGTAGTACCGCCACACCCGCACGAATAAAATATGGTATGCGCGCGCGTTTTAGTTAGAATCAATAAATTAAATGAACGGAAAAATATTACATTTAAATAAAAGAATAAATATTTTGAATTAAGTTTTGAGTGTATGTATAAGTAAGCCGTACATCAGAAACGAAAGCCGAGTGACGGGAAAGTCCTACAACTGTGTTCTCAGTTTTGTAGGATTAAGAAGGTTTCAAAACGTCAAGAAACTCAAAAATTTATGAATTTATGGGGCCATATTTAAAAAACCAAATCAATATTTTTTTAAACTATTTATTTATTTAATTTAAGGTACATGAATTTAAACAACAAATATTCTTTATTGAAATAACGTTTTTAAATAATAACGTATTTTTATACATAAAAGAAAATCTCAAAACAGATTTTATATTCTTAGATACGAAAAGCTAAACGGTAACACAAACAAAACGTATGTAAATTGTTTTCAAGATTCTCGATAACAAAAATTATTTTCCTTTAATTAGCGGGAAATTTAGTACTGTAATAAAGCTTCTTATTCTTTTTATATTAAATTTTCTTTATATTCATGAGCTTATAATCAAAGTAGTAATGTTTTGTGTATATGAATGTTCATTACTGTAATCCAAGAAGCGATTTATTACAATTTTTGTCAAGGAATTTTTTAAATTAAGTTTTAAAAGAAATTAAATTTTTATTATTGATGTTAAAATATAATTAAATATAAAATATTAAAATAATTGTAGGCTGAAATACGTGTAGCGTAACTTTAAGAAATAATTGAACGTAGCTACGCATTTATCGAATCATTGTTTGACAAAAAAAACACTGTATTTTTTTTTTAATTTGGTTATAATTAATCCATTTTAATGACAGAATGTAAATCGAATACATTTTACAGTTATATTATCGGGTGAAGTAATATGTTAACCAGTTAATCTAATTTGTATAATTCATTATAATACATGCGCATTTACAATTATACAATGGGTATAATTATATAAATTATAATATATTATGCTAAACAAATGAATTCATGTAAATTCATCTTTATTTATTGATGTAAACAGTTATTATCAATACGTTTACTTATATTTAATTCACAGAAATTTTAATAATTTAATTTATTTATTAACTTTTTTTTTTATAGATGAGATTAATTTTGTTGCTAGTGAAATTTTACAAGGTTGACTGGGATTTATATTGAAAACGTTGGAGATTAAAATAAGATAGCTTTCCGTGGAAGTTGAAGAGAGATAAAATTATATTTTGGCTCATGCCGAGTGTGTTTCATGAATTGGAGATTTTCATAATTGCTATACAACTTTATTCATTTAATTAATATAAATATTTAATTCCTTATCACAAGAGATTATATATTAAAAATTAAAAATCTGATGTGGACACCACACAATTTCCTTGTACACATATTAAATTATATATGCACACTTTAAAATTAAAAATACATAAAAATTTTATTTCATTAATAACTTCTGATATTTTTTCATATTTTATTTATTTATTTTTTTATGTTATTATTGAATTATTTTTTATCTTAAAGATATTTTACAATCAGAGGTTATTAATTATTAAAAAGTCAATATATTTAAATTTAAAAAAAAAAAATAAAAAAAGGAGATGAAGTAGAATTCAAACCAATGTTCCTTCTCCTAAGATCCAAATATTTCATTAATTAAAATTTAATTTGGCTGTAACTTTTGAACCGATGAAAATAAGTACCGCATATGATAAATCGTTGAAAAGGTCTCAATGAGGGCTGATTACTGCAGTTAACAAAAAGTCGTAAACCCATTTTCTTTTGTATTTTGGGTTTTTTTGGAAACTTGGTCGTCGATTGCAATCAAAAGGGAAGGCATGTAACTCGCTGGTACAACAATGCTAAATCCAAAATTTCATCATCCTACGGCTAATCGTTTTTGAGTTACGCGAAATACATACGTATGCACATACGCACGTAGAGAAGTCACGCCGAAACTATTCACAGTGGATTCAGGGATGGTCAAAATGAATATTTCCGTTGAATTCTGAAAACCGACTTTTTTTGCTATCACAATACTTCCTTTACTTCGTACAAGAAGTAACAAACGACTGCCAAAAAAAAAAAAAAAAAAAAAAAATTGGTCTTTAAATAGGATAACTAAGAGTGCGCGGGTGACAAATCTGTATATATTATTTTTATATAGTATAATTTTTTTCTTCAATTTTTTAAAACTTATTTTAACACACACACACACACATATATATATATATATATACTTGTATTTATTTATTTATTTATATAGCCTATTAAACATTACACTCCTTTCTGGACAGAGTTGTATATTAGTATTTATATATTTAGAATTTTTGTGAATCTATTTAAACAAATGTATATATATATATATATACAAGAACCAAATTTCAACAGCAATAATGAAAGAACAAAAGAAAGAAGCTGTAATAAAAAAGGGAGTCCAACAAGGATGTTCCCTATCCCTTTATTTTTTAATCTTTACACAGAACTAGCAGTTAATGATGTCAAAGAACAATTTAGATCTGGAATAACAGTGCAAGTTGAAAATATAAACATGCTACGATTTGCCGATGTTATAGTAATTCTTGCTGAGAGTAAAAAAGATTTAGAAGAAACAATGAATGGCATGGATCAAGTCCTACGCAAGAACTATCGCATGAAAATAAACAAGAACAAAACAAAAGTAACGAAATGTAGTAGAAATAACAAAGATGGACCGCTGAATGTGAAAATAGGAGGAGAAAAGAATATGGAGGTAGAAGAATTTTGTTATTTGGGAAGTAATATTATTAAAGATGGACAAAGTAGAAGCGATATAAAATGCCGAATAGCACAGCCGAAACGAGCTATCAGTCAAAAGTATAATTTGCTTACATCAAAAATTAATTTAAACTTCATGAAAGGAAAACATTTTTGAAAGTATATGTTTGGAATGTATCTTTATATGGAAGTGAAACTTGGACGATCGGAATACCTGAAAATAAAAAATTAGAAACTTTTGAAATGCGGTGCTATAGGAGAATGTTAAAAATCAGGTGTGTGGATAAAGTGACAAATAAACAGGTGTTGCGGCAAATTAATGGAGAAAGGAGCATTTGGAAAAATAAAGTTAAAAGAAGAGATAGACTCATAGGCCACAGCTTAAGGCATCCTGGAATAGTCGCTTTAATATTGGTGGGACATATAGATGGGAAAAACTGTGCAAATAGGCAACGTTTGGAATATGTAAAACAAATTGTTAGGGATGTAGGATGTAAGGAATATAACGAAATGAAACGAATGGCACTAGATAGGATATCTTGGAGAGCTACATCAAACCAGTTAAATACCTGAAGACAAAATATATTACATATATATATATATATATATATATATATATATATATATATATATACAGAGCTACAGTCTATGACGTTCCCGGTAACGTAAGGATTCCAACGCGGGGTCATACATATAAATCGGTTCAGCCGTTGAGTATGTATGATACACACACACACACACACACACACACACACATACACAGATACACATATATATATATATACATATTTATGTAGCCTATGATTCTGCCGGTAACATAAGGATTCCAACGTGAGGTTGTACATCTAAATCGGTACAGCTGTTGTGCTACTACGGTGGAACAAACATACATACACAACAAATGCATTAAATACTTTTTTGGGCAATCATGTTAAAAACACATGCTATAATTTACAAATCGAATAGGTAATTTACTATACAAAATTTCGTTGTACGTATGTTCCTACGAAGCTTTTGTACTGGCGAATGAATCAAGCCTTAAAAAAATCTTCCATAACTTAAGTAGTATAGATAAAAGATAATATTTGAATGATTGATGGACTGGAAATTCAATGTTGCAGATATTAATTTCTCAAGGTCATAAAAAAATTAAAGGATCGTTTATGTTGACGAGACGTACATCACGGCTCTCAGTTTTTAAAAAAAACCGTTGGATATAGCAAATCTTTAAATTTCCTTACCTAATTTTTTTAAAAAAATAACCGGTTCATAGCAATACATTAAGGGGCTGAAATAGAGTTTTCACAAAAAATTACTTTACAGTCCGGAATATACTCGTTCTGCAGGTGAGTCATGAGGAAATGAACTTTTAAATATTTCCAGGTAACCGAAAGAAAAGATGAATCCAAATCTCTATTTCGATTTTTTTAATCTTAATTAATGTACTCTACCACAATATAGAGGTGCTCTAAACTCCTTCGTTTAGTAGTCATAGATATTGTATGTTTGACTGTTGCATGCTAAAATATCCTTTTTCATGAGTATGTTAAAGACTGAATTGTTCGGATTAATAAAATTAGATAACAGCATCCCAAAAAAGTACAAAATAAAGTTAATCTAAGTCAAACGGTCTCACTTCCTCACCCTATTACCCAAAATTAGATCCGACAGCATCAGTATGTGATTATAAATAAAATCTGATTCATGCTTACTTGTCTCCCTAATAATTAATACTAATCTAGAAGAAAAAGGTGCGATCGTGATAAACTGATTGAGAATCAATTCAAAGAAGTTTAAAAGACCAACAGAGGGAATAAATTTATAAATAATCAGAAGTTTTGTGATGTGAAATAGGTGAGGATGAACTAGAATTTCTAAGAAGTTCCATTTAAGATGACTATTTTTTCGATATGATGCCTTTATAATTGAAAATTTTGGTGAATTATAACCATAACCGTCATGGTTTCATACGAAAGTGGTAATTATTTACGAAATATTTAATTAAGCATTACATTAACTAATTTCCGTAAACTGAATAACAGTATAAATATAATATTAAAAAAATATATATATATTACAGACAATAAAAATTTTAAATCATAGTAAAGTCTACAAAATGCATAATAATAATAATCTATTTATTAATTTATTACAATAGAACAGCTATTAAAGTCTTTGTATATTGTACGTTCAACACAAAACGCTTATGTATATATATAATTTTAACATATACACGGAAACAAAAACAAGTTAACATATAAAGTAACAGTAACGTAAATACATTAATCTACGCATAACATGATAATAATAATCGTGGCGAACGATACTTCAACGTGGCGAAGATACTTCATCAGAGACTCGCTTTGGACCTGGGTCTCCTCTCCGTTTCAGTCCCGTATTTTAAGTATGCTCCTCAGCCTGTATTAGAGAACGATCAGTATAAACTGTACTACGATCGTACTGTTCTGACGGACAGGACAGTGGAGCATAATAGGCCAGACATCGTTCTGACCAAGAAGCAGGAAAAAATCACCTTCCTGATTGATGTCACAATCCCATTGTCCACCAACATAGTGAAGAAGTACACGGAAAAACTAGTGAAGTATAGGGATCTTGCAGAACAAGTCAGGGAGATTTGGGACCAGGAGAGCGTAACAGTGGTCCCGGTGGTTTTGGGCGCGATGGGAGAGATTCCATGTTCTCTGCATGGTTCATTAAGATCCGTTGGAGCACCAGCAAATCTGTTCCGACCAATGCAGAAGGCTGTGTTGCTGGATACATGCCGCTTGGTCCGTCGGTACATCACAAGCTCGCGCGATAAGATAACGCCTGTTCTTGAGGGGCCACCTGATCGTCATCAGATGGAGCTGCAGACGGGGGACAATGGCCGTTAACATCTGGCAGTTCATAAATTTTTATGTCTGGTATTTTGTCTTTCATTCATACATTTTACCCATAGTTTTCAATAGTTCATGCTACCATATACAATGCACGTCAGAACAATAGTTATAGCTCCTGCGCCTTGCCTATGGGCCGGCCAGGATGCTTTTTACTGGGCTTGCCCAAGAGAATAATAATAATAATAATCCAAGACACAGTGAATATAATTTTCATATTATATGATGTCCAAAAATATATCATGGCAGGATATTAAACGATTTCTGACAATCCACCAGAAGAAGTAAAGTACAAACAGTATTATTGTAATTAACAACTGTTATGTTATACTACAATATAACTAATTTACAACAAAAATTTAATTAATGCACTCAACTTAAACAAACCATTTAACATTTTTGGTATTTTATAAGTATACTTTTTAATTAACAAAAAAAAAAATCTGTGTATTAATCATTAAATTCTTATAATAAACATGAAAAGTAAAAATAAACATTAATTGGGGAATACCAAGGGGGATTTAGGCCATGGAGAGGTTGCCCGGAGCAAATAATATCCTTAAAACTTATGATGGACTTATATAAAAGACGGAAAAAACAACTCATAATCACCTTCGTCGACTTTAAAAGGGCCTATGATTGTATACACCGACCATCCATGCTGAATATTCTGAGAAACCTGGGCCTTCACCCTAAACTCGTAAACATGATAAAATTAACTTTAACCAATACCCAGTCCAGAGTGAAATTCAGAGGTGAACTCTCCCAACCCTTCTACATAAAAACTGGATTGAGGCAAGGAGACGGCCTCTCACCACTCCTTTTTAACTGCGCCCTTGAATTTGTCATGTGAAAATGGTATGAAATAAATCCCAAAAATATAAAAACGGGTACTAAGAAAAACTCCATCGCACTAAATTACCTAGGATTTGCAGATGACCTCGCTCTTTTAGCAAATAATATTCAAGAAGCCAAAACACAAATCATGAGCCTTCAAAACTTAGCACAAAAGATAGGGCTTCATATCTCTTTCGAAAAAACTGAACTAACGGCCATAGATCCTCTGGTAATAGAGCACATTACGGTAAACAATCAGAAAATTAAAATAGTAAAACAATTTAAATATCTAGGGGAAATAACAACTTATAATTTAAATGAAAAAGTGACATGGCAAAACAGGACAAATAAAATGATTAAATCCCAAAAATTAACTCGGTCAACATATAACAAAAAATGCCTTTCTGCTAAAACAAAACTTAAACATTATAAAACTGTAGTACAGCCAGAAGTCACCTACGGAAGCGAGACCCTTTTCAAAATCACTCAGAAAAACCGAATTGAAAAAATTCTGAAAATAGAGAGGAGAATTGTCAGAACGTGTATCAATAAAAAACACCAAAAAGAAGGCCGATGGTGGATTGTGCCAAATGAGGTGGTATATCGAGAAATAGAGCCTATTACTGATACTATGCGGAAAAAAAGAATCTCTTTCTTTGGTCATCTCATAAGGACACCGCAAACAAGACCGTCAAGAAATATCATTGAAAAGCTCTGGTTCCAAAAGCTAGAAGTAGGATGGATCAAAGAAATTAGAGAAGATATGAAAGAATTGGGAATTTCCCTGACCGACCTACAGAATAAAACTGGAAAAATTACAAAGCTAAAAGATAAAAGCATTAGATTTAAACAAAAGACAGACAAACGACAAAATACAACGAAGAGGGTGTTACGGATGAAGAAAAGAAAGCAAGATCTGAACGGATGAAGAAATACTGGGCAGCTCGAAAGAGTAAAATAACACGCTTTTCTCAGAAAAGATCCAACTAAAATTGACTTAAGTGGTCCCATGTTGGCCGTAAAAGCATAATAATAATAATAAACATGAAAAGACAAATTTACATAAATCTATAATTTCACATAAACTTTATATGTTAATTATAATCTACGTCCATAAATAATGTAAATTATATTTTCTCCGTGAAATGTTAAAACGAGATTGTTTTTCAATACACTGAATACTCCATAAAACGGCGATAAACGGTGGTGGATTAGTAGATTAGACATGAGGCTACTGTACAACCAGGAAAATTTCCGTGGGATCGTTTGTGCCTCCTTATATTTAACTAACACGTAGTGAATTATAGGTTAGACTGCTAACCTTTAATTTACCTTCTCGACGTTAGGAATTAGAATCATTGATGTTTACCGAATCGTTTGATGCTATATTAATTTCTGAAACAAATTTCACTAACCGTAATTATTTCTGTCTCCGGAGATACTCGGTTTCACGACTAACTACCCAGATATTACGGCCTATCTATGGGAGTACTGCAGTACTTGTAAAAATGTTACAAAGCATCATTTACTACCGTAGTACAGAACTGACCGCATACAGGCAACCTGAATTGAAATCCTTGACCGGACTAGACCTTTAAAATTATCTGCAGCCTACTGTCCTCACCATGAGATCAGGGATGAATTGTTCTTTGAGTTACTTTCGACATCGGTACTCGTTTTATAGCAGGAAATGTTTGAAATACGAAGCATCTTTCTGGAGCTCACTACTTGGAGAGTTCTATAAGGAACTGTATTAAAAACTTTCACCAGAATATTATCTCTGGGATGCAACCCACGCTCTGGCCGTCAGATTCGATAAAAGTCCCAGAGTTATTAGAGTTTTTGTCACCTCACGTATTTCGCCGACATACACTGAAGTAAAGATTAGCTTTGGTTTGATGTCTAATCATTAAGCAGTACTTCCTACCGTTAACACGGTACTGGTATAAAAGTACAAGCCGACTGTCCTACACAGGACGGACTGGAGCTCCTATCAGGGCTGGATTGAGGATAATCTAAGGGTGCCTGTTTGTTTGTAAAGTAATGCTGATATAGATAATCTGACGCATTAATTGACCGCAATCCTAAACGAGGCAGAGGCAGCTTGGTGGTCGACACCACATGGTAGACATGGAGAGAAGCAGACCTGATCTACCCGAGAAGTTACGGATCTTATTTCTATCAGAGGAGACTTAGAAGACCTGAGGATAGAACATCTTTGAACAGAGCTGCTCGTAGACTAAAATGCCTGCTGAGCTCTATTAAAAACGAGACGTTTGAAAACTTCCTTCAGAATCTCTCCTTTTTGCAAAACGATGATTACTATGAAAGGTCACGAAGAACTCCAATAGACAACCACCATCGTTCCCACCTTTGGAAATGTTGGGTGGGTTATGGGCTTGAAGCGACGGTGAGAAAGTTGAGATATTCGCAAAGCACCTTAAGAAGGTCTTTCAGCATTTTAACATACTAGGGGCAAGTGAGGAAGAAATAATCAAATTCCTGATTACCCTAATTCCTGTGAATCTTCCTATGAAACCTTTTTCGTCAACCGAGGTTCTATGCAGAGTAAACAAGAGAGAATTTAAAGAAAGCTTTAGAGTACGACTTGATGACGAATAAAATGCTTTTCATGCTTCCATTCAACACCACCATCTCTTCAATGACATCTCTTTAAAGACATTCTTCGAACTGTGATCTGTCCGACGGAATGAAAGATGTTGCAGATAGTAATGATCTCGAAACTGGGTAAGGCGTTCCCATGATGTAGCTTCATACAGCCCAATAATACTGTTACGTACTCTATTTTAATGTTTACTTTTCCACAAAAATGTGGCCGATTTTGAAAGAAGGGCGTGTTATTCCCGATCATCAGTTCTACTTCAGACGTGGTTACTCAAATATTGAGAAAACACTCAGTATTGTCAACGTTATCAGCAAGTGCTTAGAAAAAAGATATATTGTTCGACTGATTTTCATGGATATTCAGCAGGTCTTCGATAAGGTTACTTCCTGGCTTCTAACTATTCTATGACTTCTAACTTCCTGGCCGCTAAATAAGATGAAAAGGAGCCTTCCTCAAACAAATAATTTGATCCTACACAGCTACCTGGACGGGCGTTTTTTCCAAGTAAGGTGCAATCAAGCCATGTCTAAATTTTTTGACACTGGGTAAAGTGTTCTTCAGGGCTCAGTTTTGGGGCCGTTCGTAACACGGTTTTCACAATGGATCTCCTGACTCAGAGAACATTACAGTTGCATCGTTTTCGCTTGACAAGGCGATCCGGGTTTTGGATGCTGACCCTTTCGTTTAACTTCTGCTAAACTGGAAACTTTATTGGATCTAATTAACGACTGACTAGCTAAATATAAGATGAAAGTTAATTCGGCTAAGTCTATTCACGTTACGTTTGCGATGAGGATGTATAACTGCCCGCGAGTTCAATTTAATGGCATTTCCTTCCCACATGTTAATAGCGTGCAATTTTTTTTTAACGGGATCGCCGCCTGATGTAAAGGATTCATGTCACGGGGAAGAGGACGAAGCTTAACGCAAAGTTCAAGTAGATATACTGATTGTTAGGCGTGGAGTCGCAACTATCATTACTTTTTTTTTACCTCTGGGACCATCGTTAGCTATTACTTCAGAGGATGAAATGAATGACAATTTTTTAGCGTGTAAAAATGCTATACCTGACGGGATTCGAACCCGGGACCTCCGATTGAAAGACCGAGACGCTACCGCTCGCGCCATGGAGGCCGGCCAACTATCATTACCTAACAAGCAATTCCTTTACTCAGCGGTCCTGAAACCTATTTGGAAAGGAATCCAACCATAGGGTACGACAAGTTAGAGTAACATCGAAGTTGTAAACGATTCCAGAACAAACTATTGATAAATATATCAGAAGCGCCGTAGTTTGCAATAAACAGTTAAATAATATCTGGCACTTCAACCGTTCGAGAGGAGTTACGGCGATTGGGTACAACGTACAAAACGAGACTGAACAGACATGTGAACTAGCTCGCGGTTAACCTCCTGGATAACAGCGAGGACATAAGGCGTCTAAAGCAAATCCACATATTAGATCTGTATGTTCTCCGAGATTTGAGGTGAATGAGCTACCCTACAATTTGTCATCATCAAGATTTCGTTTCGCCACTAACTCTTGTTGGTTCTTTGATTTGTTTCAATATTTCATTGTTTTTATGCTAAATTATCTATTTTTTTAGCGTTTACTTTTTTTTTATGTTCTGAACTTTATTAATGTTTCTTGAACTCATGTTTGTATACTCTAATTAATTTTATTATTTATTTACGTATAATGAATGTATAATTTATGTATACTCTGTGTGTGTGTGTGTGTGTATGTGTGTGTGTGTGTATATATATATATATATATATATATATATATATATACATAGGTAAATTACACTGTGTTTGTATATAAAACACTGTGAGAAAAAATATCAAGGAAAATAGTTACAGGCGTTAGTTACGCAAAATGTACTGCATTCACTAAAAACAGTACGTTTACTATGTATATTATTATACCAGAAAGTACGTTTCTGAATGTTATTTGTTACAAAGATAAACTTTATAATTCTAAACACGCTGACAATTTAATATAAATAAGAAAACATTATCAGGATAAATTATTACAGTTATATTTCGTAAACGAACTAAAAGTTAAAACTTAATTCTTTAAATTGTACTTTTATATAAAATGTTCTTTTAAGGCACAGAAAAAATTTACTTTGTAATTATCTTTCCTTTTCCCTGTTTAGCCTCCGGTAACTACCGTTTATATAATACTTCAGAGGATGAATGAGGATCATATATATGAGTATAAATGAAGTGTAGTCTTGTACATTCTCAGTTCGACCGTTCCTGAGATGTGTGGTTAATTGAAACCCAACTGCCAAAGAACACCGGTATCCACGATCTAGCATTCAAATCCGTGTAAAAAATAACTGGCTTTACTAGGGCTTGAACGCTGGAACTCTCGGCTTCCAAATCAGCTGATTTGGGAAGACGCGATAATTACTTTGTATTTATCTGGATTTCTTTATCTCTTTCCAAGTTTTATGTGTACATGAGGACTCATTTTGAATCATATAACGCATATAAATATGATTATATCTCTTTCATTAGTTAGCGTATGTGGTTTCAATTTAATTTCATTTTTATATATATATATATATATATATAGAGAGAGTGAGAGAGAAAGAGAAATAGAGCCTGTTACTGATACTATGCGGAAAAAAAGAATCTCTTTCTTCGGTCATCTCATAAGGACACCGGAATCAAGACTGTAAGAAATATCATTGAAAAGCTCTGGTTCCAAAAGCTAGAAGTAGGATGGATCAAAGAAATTAGAGAAGATATGAAAGAATTGGGAATTTCCCTGACTGACCTACAGAATAAAACTGGAAAAATTACAAAGCTAAAAGATAAAAGCATTAGATTTAAACAAAAGACAGACAAACGACAAAATACAACGAAGAGGGTGTTTACGGATGAAGAAAAGAAAGCAAGATCTGAACGGATGAAGAAATACTGGGCAGCTCGAAAGAGTAAAATAGCACGCTTTTCTCAGAAAAGATCCAACTAAAATTGACTTAAGTGGTCCCATGTTGGCCGTAAAAGCATAATAATAATAATAATATATATTTAATGGTTATGCAACA